>NW_018392270.1:65719-105190 GCF_900095145.1 Mus pahari | reverse complement strand
AAAAAAAAAAAAAAAAAGAAGAATTGACCATTTCATTTCAAAGGATGAAATTTAACCATTCTTATATCCTTGTACAAAGCTCAAGTCCTCATGGATGAAGGACCTCAAAATAAAACCAGGTACACTGAAACTAACAGAAAAGAATGAGGGAAAGAGCCTCAAGGACATGGTTATGGGGAAATTTTTCTGAACAGAACACCAATGGCTTATGCTCTAAGATCAAGGGTTGACAAAAGGGACATCATAAAATCGTAAAGCTTCTGGAAGTCAAAGGACACTGTCAAGAGGACAAAATGACAACCAACAGGTTGGGAAAAGATCTTTACCATTCTTACATCTGACATAGACTCAAGAGAACCATATTAAAAAAAGGGGGGTAACAGAGCTAAACAGAGAATTCTCAACTGAGGAAACTGGTAGAGCTGAGGAACACCTAAGAGAATGTTCAACATACTTAGTCATTAGGAAAATTCAAATCAAAACAACCCTGAGATTCCACTACTCACCATTCAGAATTGCTAAGATGAAAAACTCTGGTGATAGCAGATTCCGGTGAGCATTTGGAGAAAGAGGAACACTCCAACATTGGTACTGGGATTGCAAGCTCATATAACCACTCTGGAAATCAGTCTGGAAGTTCCTCANNAAATTAGACATAGTACTACCTGAGGACCCAGTTATACCACTCCTGGTCATATACCCAGAAGAAGCCCCAACATGTAATGAGGACACATGCTCCACTATGTTCATAGCAGCCATATTTATAATAGTCAGAAGATGGAAACAACCCAGATGTCCCTCATCAGAGGAATGGATACAGAAAATGTGATTCATTTACACAATGGAATACTACTCAGTTACTATGAATTTGCAGGCAAATGGAGGGAACTTGAGAATATCATCCTGGCTGAGGTGATTCAGTCACAAAGGAACAAACAAGGTATGTATTCACTGATAAGTGGATATTAGCCCCAAAATTCTGAATACTCAAGATTCAATTCACATGCCATATGAAGCATAAGAAGAAGGAAGACCAAAATGTTGATTCTTCAGTGCTTTTTAGAAGGGCAAACAAAATACTCACAAGAAGAAATATGGAAAAACAGTGTGGCGCAGAGACTGAATGAAAGGCCATCCAGAGATGGACCCACCTGTGGATCCATCCCATATAGACATCAACCTGGATGTTTTTGTGGAGGCTAGGAAATGTGTGCTGATGGAAGCCTAATATAGCTGTCTCCTGAGAGGTTCTGCCAGAGCATGACATATATAGAGGCAAAATCTCAAAACCAACCATTTGACTGAGCTTTGGGGTCCCCGATGGAAGAGTTGGGAGAAGGGACAGAAAGTGCTGAGGGGGATTACAGCCCCATGGAGGGATCAACAGTATCAATAGAACAAATCCCATTGAGATCCTGGGACTAGACCAGGAACCAAAAACTACACATGGAGCAACCTGTGGTGCTGGCCACATATATGGCAGATGATTGCCTTGTTCACCAGTGGAAGGAGAGGATCTTGGCCTGAGGGTGTTCAGTGCCCCAATGTGGGGTAATTCCAGAGCAGAAGAATGGGAGTAGGTGGGTGGGGGAGCACCCTCATAGAGGAAGAGAGAGGGAGGATGGGAGAGGGGATTTCCGATGGGAGACCTGTAAAAGGGGAAACTTTTGAAATGTAAATAAAGAAAATAGCCAATAAAAAAGTACAAGAATTGCAACACATAAACATGAGTTATTAAATGAAAATCAAAGTGAAATGCAGGGCCCACAGAGGTCTCCAACACAGCAAAGGCTACTACATCTACCCTTGCTTATATACCATGAGTACCTGACAATACTGTATTGCTGAAGACATAATGCACTATTAGAACAGGATATAGAGATTTGTTCTCAAACCAATCAGGAAACCTTTTTTCCTTTGAAATGCTTTCAAAGTGTCAAAGGTACATTGCAGGCTTCTGGGAGGAGAAAAGATATCAAGGGCTTAATTCCTACCATTTTTAGGTAAATATGCTAAGCAAGATATGCCCACTGGTATCATTGATAGAGGATAACTAAGTGCTTTCTTACTGGATTTGAAGCATTTACCACATGACAGATGTCATGTTTTAAATTCTAATCAAATCAAACCCCATGAATGGAGAGATCATAGACCCTAGGAAGGAATCTTCTATAATCCTCCTGTTACATGGTCATGTGGAAAATTTGCATTATTAATTGTATATGTTTATTACTTAGACATAGGAAGGGTTTCACTCTTGTGAAGGGATGATGATCAAGCACCTCTTACAAGGGCCAACATTTAATTGGATTTGGTTTATAAGTTCAGAGTTTTAGTCCCTTATCAAGGAGGAAGCAACATCTCAGCAGATGGGGGCTGGAGGAGGAGCAGAAATTTCTACATCTTTTTTTTTTTTTTTTTAATTTCTAAATCTTGATCCATAGGCAGAAAGGAGAAAATTGGCTTCTATATGACTAGGAGAATGGTCTCAAAGTCCACCTCCACAGTGACACACTTTCTCAAACAAGGCCACACATTTTCCAGCAAAGCCAAGTATATTCAAACCACCTCCATGCATTGTTCAAACACATGGGTCTATGGGGGACATACCTAAACATAGTATAATGCAAAATGCATTTAGCCAAACTTCAAAGTCCCTATAGTCTACAGCAGTCTCAACAATGTTAAAAATCTAAAGTTCAACATCTTTTCTACATTCAATCAGTTAAATGTCATCCCATATTTAATCAAAATGAAACAACAGATCACAGACCTCCAACATCATAGAACATTATTACCATCCCAAAGTTCCATATGGAGGAAACACTAAACCAATGCAAGACAGGAGACAGGCTAGGCAACTCCAAACTCTGCATCTCCATATATGATATCAAAGCAGTCTTCAGATCTCTGACTCCTTTTCATCTTTGTTGACTGCAACAAACTTCTTTCACCTGGGCTGGTTCCAACCCCCATTAGTGGTTTTCCTCCTTGTTCCACTATCTGGGATAAACTCATGAACTTCTGAGCTCCTCCAAAGGGCTTGTATCACTTCTCCAACTCTGCCCTTTGTAACATTCTAGGTAGTGGTTGACACTATTCTACTTCTCCTGCTGTTCTTGGTGGTTATCCCATAATACTGACATATCCAATATGCTGGGTCTTCTGATGAAATTAGGCCTCAATGATGGGGTCTTATAGATTTGCTTTATGGTGCCACGCCTTGATTCCTTTGAAAGACACCATAGTCCTAGGCCATGAGTGACAACTGAGACTGCACATTTGCCATTTGCTTTCCCTGGTCTCTCACAGTGCCAAGCCTCAACTACCCTGACAACTTCATACCATCAAAATCAGTACTACCTGGGTAATTCTTACACATTACCAAGTCCAAATGCAGCAAGAAGTACAACCTTGGCTCTCACAAACACAGCCTCATTGTACTTTCAAAATATACTAATTTCATAGGTCCCGCTAACCAGCATCAATCATCCCAATAGTTCATTTTAATTTTTACTCTGAAGCCAGTTTCTTAAGGCCAAAGTTGCCCAATTCTGCTGCTTGCTGGGTTTGGAACATGCCCTTACTCCTCATTTTATTATCAGCTTTCTGATTTGCAACTCCCTCACTGCATAATCCTGTCTTTCCTGAAACTTGCTCTGAAGTTTGACATTAAACTCAGAGATGTGCATGGCTTTGCACCTTGAATGCTGAGATTAAAAACATGTACCATCATTCCTGGACTTAAGCTTTTCTACACCTAGAACTTGCTCTGACCTTGTCTTTTCTTGAATTCCAAGATCTACTTGTCTTTGTCTCCTGGGATTGAAAGTGTTGTGTAACACCATGTCTGGGCCTAAGCTTTTCATAGTCATTTCTCATCAAGGTCTGGATCAAAAGTGTATGTTTTCCAGCCTCAAGATCTACATCAGAAGTGTGTCCTCTGTTTGTGGAATGTTAATTTCAGATTAAAAGTGAAAATGATTCTTTGTTCAAGGACAAACAGAACAATAAGTTTAGCTGGGTGGGATCTGGCCCTGAGATTACAACTCCCTTATCTCTTTATCTCCTTGAACAAGGATTCAGCTCCATTTCACTTCCTGGTGCCTCATTATTATTTCTTGAACCATACATTTTGGGTCTTTTGTTTTCTTTTAAAGTTTGCTATGCTACATCAGAATGCTTTTCATGAGACTAAACCAAAAAACAAAGTCTTTTCTGGGCTTTTTTAGACTTCCTTCATAAAAAAAAAAAAAAAATTGTAGCAGAAAATGGCCTTATCTGGCATCAATGGGTGGAGAGGCCCTTGGTCCTTTGAAGACTGGATACCCAATGGAAGAGGGATGCCTGGACTGTGAAGTGGGTGTGGGTAGGTGGGTGAGGAGCACCCTCATAGAGGCATAGGGAGTGGGTATGGAATAGGAGTTTGCAGTGGGAAAACCAAGAAAGGGGATAATATTTGAAATTTAAATAAATAAAATATCCAAGAAAAAGAAAGAAAGAAAAGAAGGAAGAAAGAAAGCAATTAGTATAAATCTCTTTAACTTAGCCTCATGTAGACTCTATGGCAAGTGCAAAAATCAGCCACATTCTTCACCACATTACCAAAAAACATTATCTATGACATGTGCTATAATTCGTCCCCACAGAGACCTCTTGGGCCAAGTCTGCATATTTCAAATTGCATTCAACAACACAGTCATTCAAATTCCTACTCATATAGCCCATTAAATCCCCGTTAAAGCAATCCAGTACTTCCCATATTCACATTCTTCCAAACAAAAACATGGTATGAACTTTCCTAACAATACCCTACTTCTGATACCAACTTCTTTCTTATTTGTGTTTTATTGCTGAGAAGAAACACTATGACCCATGCAATTTCTATAAAGGAAAGCATTTAATTGGGACTGACAAAGAGGTTCAGGGTTAAATTCAATTACTAACACAGAAGCATGGCAGCATCCATGAAGCTGTGGGACTGGAGGAGAGACAGAATTTCTACATCATGATCCAGAGACATACAGAAGATTGGCTTCCACATGACTAGGGGAAGAATCTTAAAGCCCACTTCCCCATTGACAAGCTTGCTCCCACCAGGGCACACCTTGTCCAACAAGGCCACACCTCCTAATAAGTCACTCTCTAAGCCAAGCATATTCAAACTACAATATTGGGATACACTCAATCTTGGTCAAGGTATTTGTTCTTAGTGGGAAATAGTCAGTACCAACCAGCAGGAATGGTCATAGTCCAAGGGAAACAGAATATGTGCTCAGCCCTATGGGGCCACTGTCATAAACCTCTTCCAAACACAACCACCCAGACTCTGAGAATAGCATGAAAGAAGAAGTACAAAGAGTATAAGAGCCAGCTGTTGCAGAAAAGCTCTGTAAAATGCTGACTTGTGGACATGACATAGCTATCTAAGTCACAAACTCACAGTAGCTGTGGTTATCTGTATCCAACACAGAGAAGATCTATACAGCTAAATTCCTGCATAGTTGGGGAGGGCCCTCTGTCCTTCATGAGTCACAATTGTTAGGTGATATGTCCTGCAAATATGAATTCATTCTTCTTCAAAATTGTGGCCACTGGTAGTCTTCCGTGCTCCAGTAGGTGTCCTGGAACTATACACCTATGGACATCACTGATTCAGAAAACATGGTTCAGAGGAGAACATGTCAGGGCACATGCAGGGGAAGCTTGAGGGGGCAAGGAATCGATGGATATGATGATATTTCTTTCTGTATATGCACAAAATTTTCAAGAAAGAGGGATATTATTAAAGAAAATCATTGAAGTTTTCTACCATTTCAGAAATGAACACTTTGAAATGGAAAATAGATACACATATGTATATAATAAGAACTTATTATTATGTTTCAAAGTAGCAAACAGTGCCCTGGGTTGTGCCTCAGTGCTGAAGGTGCCTGGAGTGCAGCCAACATTCAGCTCAGGGGAAGCAGTATGAAGCCTTTAATAGTTTTCTACAGTCTGTGTTTTCCTTTACCAGACCAGAAAGGGAAACGGAGTAGTCTATGGAACATGTTATAGTTCTTGATCCCCACATACCAGGAAAAAAGGAGAAAGCAGACCCTGGGATGGGCAGAACTGGTCAGATTCTTAATGAGCACCAACAGTAGAGAGTGGGTGGAGAACTCCTTTTCTTCAGGAGATTTAGGCTCTGTTCATTAAGATGAAGGCCTTCCCAGGAGCTATCATTAACAAAGAGTTGACCCTTGTTTGTTCATACTGATTTATTTGATGGTGTATATGAATGCATACACTTTATTTGTGGTGAACCTGGAATTAAATAGCTTTTATGGGAATGAATATCCAGGAAGGAAGTTAACTGTCTGAATGATAGGTTGTCTTTATACTTCATTACTGTGAAGAACTAAAACTATCTGGCCCTGGGACTAATTGGCTGGAATACCTTTAGTGACTGTTTTTATTTCTTTTTTTTTTTTCTTCTTTTCTTTTCTTTTTAATTTGTTTTTTCCACTCCATATTCCATTCCCCACCCTCATTCAACCTCCATATGCTCCACATCCCACACCTCTTGCCCACCCAACCCTGTCTCCATGAGGATGCCCCTACCCGCCATCCCACCTGACCTCTAAATATCCTGGGGCCTCCAGTCTCTTGAGGGTAACGAGGATCGTCTCTGAGTGAACACAGACCCAAAAGTCCTCTACTGTATGTGTGTTGGAGGCCTCATATCACCTAGTATATGCTGCCTGTATAGTCGTCCAGTGTTTGAGAGATCTCAGGGATTCAGATTAATTGAGACTGCTGGTCCTTCTAGAGGATCACCCTTATCCTCAGCTTGTTTTAGCCATCTATAATTTGACAACAGGTGTCATCTGCTTCTGCCCATTGGTTATGTGCAAATTTCTGCATCTGACTCAGCTGCTTATTGGGTCTTTCAGTGGGCAGTTGTAATATATTTCTTTTTTTGAGTGCTCCATAGCCTCTGTAATAGTGTTAGGCCTCGGTACCTCCCCTTGAGCTGGATCCCAGTTTTGGCATGCCACTGGACCATCTTTTCCTCAGGTTCTTCTCCATTTCCATCCCAATAATACTTTGAGACTGGAACAATTATGGTCAGAGATATGATTGTGGGTTTGCAATACCACCCCTCACTTGATGTCCTGTCTTCCTGCTGTAGGTGGGCTCTATAATTTCCCCTTTCCCTACTGTTGGGTGTTTCATCTAAGGTCCCTCCCTTTGAGTCCTGGGAGTCTCTCATCTCCCAGGTCTCTGGTGCAATCAGGGAGGGGGGGTCCCCCCCAACCTCCTATTTCCAGAGTATGCCTTTTTCCATTATTTCTGCTGGCCCACAGGGCTTCAGCTTTTCCCACACTGAATACCAGATCAGGTTTCCCTAGACCCCCCATGTCTAGTTTCCTTCCCAGGTATCTCCCTCCAGACTTGTGATTGTTTTGTTCTCTCTCCCAAGTGTGAATAAGGCATCATTAATTGGGCTCTTCAGCTTGTTGACTGTTTTTAGTTCTGTGGACTGTATCTTGGGTGTTCTGTACTTTTTTTTTGCTAATATGCATTTATTAGTGAGTACATACCACACATATCCTTTTGTCTCTGAGTGACCTCACTCCGGATGATATTTCCTACTTCTGTCCACTTGCCAGTAAATCTTAGAATGTCCTTACTCTTGTTTGTTTGTTTGTTTGTTTGTTATTGGTTATTTTACTTGTTTACATTTCAAATATTATCCCTTTCCCTAGGTTCTATACCTCATGGAACCACCCTAACATTTCTTCCCACCCCTTCTTCTATTAAGTTGTTCCTCTACCTATCCACCCACCCACTCCCACGTCCTCACCCTTGATATCCTTATACTGGGACATCTTTCGAGCCTTCATAGAACCAAGGACCTCTCCTTCCACTAATGCATGACAAGGCCATCCTCTGCTACATATGCAGCTGAAGTCATGTGTAGTCCTTTTCTGATTGCTTATTACCTGGGAGTTTTGGGGGATCTGGTTGGTTGATATTGTTGTTCTTCCAGTGGGTTGCAAATCTCTTCAACTCCTTCAGTCCCTTCTCTAACTCCTCTAAGGAACCCTGCACCCACTCTAATGGTTGGCTGCTAACATCTGCCTCTGTATTTGTAAGGCTCTGGCAGGGCTTTTCAGGAGACAGTCATATCAGGCTCTTTTTAGCATGTACTTCTTGGTATCCACAATAGTGTCTGGGTTTGGTAACTCTATATGGGATAAATCCCCAGGTGGGAAAGTCTCTGGGTGGCCTTTCTTTTAGTCTCTGTTATACACTTTATTTCCATATTTGTTCCTGTGAATATTTTGTTCACCTTCTAAAAAGGGTCAAAGAATCCAACTATAGTGCTTCTGGGCATATGCACAAAAGATGCTCCACCATAACACAAAGACTGATGCTATGTTCATAGCAGCTTTATTCTTATTAACAAGACACTGGAATCAACCCAGATGTCCCCCACTGAAAGAATGACTGCAGAAAATGTTGTCCACTTTCACAATGGAATGCTGTTCTGCTGTTAAAAACAAGTACATCATACATTTAGCAGGCAAATGGTTGGAATTAGAATATATCATGGTGAATGAAGTAAGCCAGACCCAAAAAGAATATGCATGGTATGTTCTCACTGATAAGTCAGATAACTCAGAGGAGGCAACCACATGTTCAGAGGCAGCACTCCCACTGGATGAATAAGGACAAGAAGTAACAACAAAACTTTCAAACCAAGTCTTACCCTATCTATAAGAAATGCAGGAAAAAAGATGTAATAGAGACTAAAGAATGTCCAATCAGTAACTGGCCCAGCTAGAGAAGTATCCCCTGGCCAAGCATCAGTCCTTGCCACTATTAATGATATGACCTTATTCTTGCAGATAGGTGTCTAGAATAACTGTCCTCTGAAAGTCTCTATCCAGCAGCTCAATTAAACAGATGCAGACACCCACAGCTAAACATTGGATAAAGGCCAGAGACTCTTATGGAAGAGTCGAGGAAAGGAATGGGATTGGAACTCAAACAGAGCCAAATTACCTGGACCCTTGGCAGCTCTCAGAGACTGATCCGCTAAGGCAAGGGCGTCCATGGACTGACAAATAGGACTGTCTTTTCTGGCCACAGTGGAGGAGATGCCCCTAACCAAGCAAATACTTGATGGAGCAGGGTGTGGAGATACACAGGGACCCCCAACCTCTCAGAGGAAAAGGAGATGGAGAATCAGGGAAGGGATTCTGTGGCAGGGGGGCTGTGAGTGAGGGCTGTGTTTGGGATGTAAATAAATAAATAAATAAATAAATTTTAAAAACAAGACCTGTAGATGTAAATCCTGCATTCAATATCATCTAAATTAAGAAAACTTGAAGTGCTCAAACATGTTTTACGAATGAGTCAGTGATGTCTATTATACCTATATCTATGTAATACTATACTCTACATTCTAGGTGGAAATGAAAGGAAATTAATGTTATATAAATAAGAAAAGAACAAAACAAGCTATTCCTTTTTGCTGATCACATCTCATTATATAATAGCTCCAAAACTCAAACCTTCTAGAAATGAAAGACAAAATTCATCAGTGTGATTTTCACCTTTACTAAAACTATATGAAATGGAATTAAACACACAAACTTGAAAGCAGGAACACAGAAAGAGTTGGAATAAATGATAGATTATGTTCTATATCATATCAATATCTACAATAATATCCATATCATCTATATTTACACCATTTATATCTTAATCTATCCCAATATAGCTACAGGTAAATGGTACGTAGATATAAATACATACAAATGTATCTGTGTATTATATATATATGATATAGATATGTATTTATATATAAACAGAGAAATAGATATATGTAAACTGTATATATAGTTACATATATTGTTAAATTCACAGTTGTCAATTATTGAACTTAGTTCTTGAAAAAAGTATCCTATTCATTAAATATATTCATGTTATATATGTATACATGTAAGTACATATTTAGATATATATGTATTTATGTATATACACTTACCTAAGAAGCTCTCTGTATACAAATGTATTGATTATATATCTATATATCATCTATCTTTTTGTCATCTATTATCTATCTTTTTAAATTACCCTCTGAATAGAACTCACTTTTTCACAAGAATTAAAGCTAACAATTTGCAAGTTGGAATTTATAGTATTCAATGGATTCAGGATAGCTAAACAAAAACTGAGTGAGGAGGAAATTCCATGGAATAGGAGAGGATCTCTGTCAGCTCTGTGTTTGATAGAGGATTAAATGATTAGAATATATAATGAAATCATAAATGAAGTGAAAAAATGACCCATTCAGAAATAGCCCTAGAGTCTTCAATTACTTTGAGAAGTCATACAGTTTCAGTCATAAAAGCAAATATAACCAAACAATTGATTGAAAATGGTGAAAGGAAAAGAGAAATACATTCACGTTTGCAAGACTGAAAACTAGTCCAGCAACTTTGGAAATCAATGTGGAGAATTCTCAAAAAGGAACACATGACTCAGAGGTGTACCATTCACTGGTATATGGACAAAGGACTCACTATTCTACTTCATAGATACTCAGCCCTTCTAATCACTGCTCTATTCACAGAAATTTTTGTAATGCAAATGCCTTAAGTATCCGTGTACTGTTTGCTTGAAATCCAAAGTGGCAAACAGAAACATAACTACTAAGTACATTGTCATTTGCAATAAGTAAAAGAAGGCCTTTCCCTTTTCATCATTTGTGCCCTCTTGGGATTTAAAAAACAAAGAGTGAGAATTCTATTGTGGACTATATGAAGAGTACACTATGAACATCAACATTTTGACCAGAGGAAGATTTGTAATCTTAAGGTTTCAACCTCTTCCCCACACATTGGGTCTGCTTAGAATTGTGCCCTGGACCAGAAGCTATGTTCCTTGTAATAAAAGTGATTTCATACATTAAACACACACACACACACACACACACACATTCACAGACACACACAAACACACACACAGGTAATCTCATAGTATTCTCTTCTGAACCCACATAAACTTTCACACTATTGTCTTGGAATTTGTCTAAAGCAACCCATTTTTTTGTAGCATGATTCTGTTGGCATTATCAATAAGGAACTGGAAGATATGAATGAAATCAGCACGGCATAAAATGGACACTAGTTACCCCAAGGCAATAGTAGAAAACAGTTGTAATGTATTTATTGATAATTGTGACAAAGGAGGGATTAGAGCTTTGCTGTGGTGGTAACCACCTTTAATCCCAGCACTTGGGAGGCAGAGACAGGCAGATTTCTGAGTTTGAGGCCAGCCTGGTTTACACAGTGACAAAGCGAGTTCCAGGACAGCAAGGGCTACACAGAGAAACCCTGTCTCAAAAAAAAAAAAAAAAAAAAGGAGGGATTAGAGATTAGAAATTACTCCTTAAAAAGTTCAAAGACTAAGAACTCAGTAATTTTCACAGAGAATATATCTCACAAATGCCAATATTCTCCCATAGTAAACTATAAACATTATGTAACATATTTGTATTAGCATAGTTATTAATATTATTCTGATTAAAATCCATATACCTTATAATATTGGGCCTTTAATGAGTTTAGAAATGAATTCTATACACCTATTAATCAATAATGTTAGATTAATGCTGAGTGAAAGATGTTTTCATATTTTAATTTTGAAATAAGTACTTAATATGAATATAAGTTGAATTTTGGGGTAAAATATTTCAATGTACTAACAAATATACAGTTTCCTTATGAGAATTCTCTGATAATATGTTTTCAACATTGTTTAAATTCTGACAATAATTTTCTCATTTAAAATAATGTTCCTATTTGAATGTGGTAAACAATAATTTCCTATTAAGTTAGCTTCATTCATGGATCAATGTACTCCAAGCTTTGAGGATGTGCTAAAATATTTGCCAAGTCTTTTATATTTGTAATGTTTATCTCTAGTATGGGTGCTGGGTTGAAGGTATTATTTCCATGTCAAGGATTTTCCACAATGTTTACATTAGTAAGTCTTTCACCAATATGTACTCTAAGGTGGTGTTGAAGATTTGAGGACAGGGAAAAGTATTACACACATTCACTACACTTACAAGGTTGTTTTCCAGTATGGCTTCCTTGATGAACTTGGAAAGCAGAGGACCAGGTAAAAGATTTGCCACACATTTCACATTTGTAAGGTTTATCTCTTGAGTGGATTCTGTAGTGAACATGAATACTTGGAGAGTTAGTAAATGATATGCCACATTCATTTCATATGTAAAGTTTCTTTCCAGTATGTATTCTGAGGTTAGCTTTATGATCTGAGTGTTGGGTAAAGGATTTGCCACATTCATTATATTCATAAGGTTTGTCCTTATGAATATAATGTATGGATTCTTTGGTGAAATTTAAGCTCCCAGTTATGGATAAAAGATGTTCCATTGTATCTGGAGGATATCATCCTTAGTGAGGTAACCCAATCACAAAAGAAGTCACTAGATATGCACTCACTGATAAGCAGATATTAGCCCAGAAACTTAGAATACCCAAGATACATTATGCAAAACACAAGAAAACCAAGAAGGATGACCACTGGGTGGATACTTCATTCTTCCTTAGAATAAGGAACAAAATACTCATGAAAGGATATAGGTACAGAGACAAAATTTAGAGCTAAGATGAAAGGATGGACTATCCAGAGACTACCCCATTCGGGAGTCCATCCCATCATCAGCCACCACACCTAGATACTAATGCTCATGCCAACAAGATTCTGCTGAAGGGACCCTGATATTGCGGACTCTTGTGAGGCGATGCCAGTGCCTGGCAAACACAGAAGTGGATGCTCACAGTCAGCTATTGGATGGAACACAGGGTCNCCAATGGAGGAGCTAGAGAAAGTACCCAAGGACCTTAAGGGGGCTGCAACCCTGTAGGTGGAACAACAATATGAACTAACCAGTAAAAAAAAAAAAAAAAAAAAGATGTTCCATGCTCATTACATTTGGGAGGTTTCTCTCCTATATGGATTCTGTAGTGAACTTTAAGTTTTGAATTCTGTGTGAAAGATTTGTCAATTTCATTACATTTGTAAGGCTTGTCTCCTGTATGGATTCTGTAGTGAACTTGAAGTTTTGAGGATTGTGTAAAAGATTTCCACATTCATTACATTTGTAAGGATGTTTCCTGTATGTATTCTTTGGTGAACCTTAATTATAGAGTTTCTTGTAAAGGAGTTGCCACATTCATTATATTTGGAAGGTCTCTCTCCTGCATATATTCATTGATGAACTTTAAGCTCTGAGTTCTTTGTAAAATATTTGCCACATTCAAAACATTTGTAAGGTTTCCCTCCTGTATAGATTCTGTGGTGAATATTAAGCATTGTGTTCCATGTAAAAGTTTTAACACATTCTTTACATTTGTAGGGCTTCACTTCTGTATGAATCCTATAGTGAGCTTTAAGGTCTGAGTTCTATGAAGAAGATTTCCCACATTCATTTCTTTTATAAGGTTTCTCTCCAATAGGGATTCTGCAGTGAGCTTTATGATCTGAGTGCTGTGTAAAGGATTGGTCACATTAATTACATTTGTAAGGCTTTTCTTCTATATGGAATCTGTAGTGAACTTGAAGTTTTAAGGATTGTGCAAAAGATTTGTCACCTTCATTATATTTGAAAGGATGCACTCCTGTATGTATTTGTTAATGAAATTTAATCTCTGAGTTCTGGATAAAAGATTTGCCTCACTTATTAGATTTATGAAGTCTTTCTCCAGGTGAGACCACTACTTTTAGTCAAATATCCAACTCAAGAGGCTCCAGCCAGGAGTCTACAGAGCACCAAAATCATGGAGAACCTGGGGACTGGATCCTTCCAGTTTACATCTGCACCCAAGTGATAACCCTGTGTCACAGCTCTTTGTATCCAAATCTTGAACAAAAGAACTGGTCTCCCAGAAATGCTAACACACCTAAGATCACATGCTCAAAGGCTCACAGGAAAGACAAACTCTAGTGAGACAGCAAGACTAGCTAACACCAGAGATAACCAGATGTCAAGAGGCAAACACAAGAACCTAAGCAAAAGAAACAAAAGCTGCTTGGCATCATTAGAACCCAATTCTCCCAGCACAGTAAGCCCTAGTTGGCCCAACACACAAGAAAAGCAAGATGTTGATCTAAAAATCCCATCTCATTTTGATGATAGAATACTTTTAAAAGGATATAAATTGCTCCCTTAAAGAAGTACAGAAGAACACAGGTAAACATGTAGAAGAATCCCTTAGATAGGAAACATAAAATTCCCTTAAAGAAATACACTAACACACAACCAAAGAGGTGAAGGAATTGAACGAGACCATCTAAGATCTAAAAAAGGAATAGAACCCATAAAGAAATCACAAAAAGGGACAACACCAAAGATAGAAAACTGTATCCTCCTCCAGCCTTGAAGCAGGCTGATTCAGACCTTGCTGCCACTGAGAATGAGATAACCTGTGGTGGAGCCTTCTGACTTAGATGGCTTTATTGTTCTGTCACCTGTCACTGCTCTTCTCCAAGATGCTGCTCCCTGCTGAGAGACTCCTGAGAGATTCTGGAGATAGCAAGCAATCCAGTAATTTACACCTTCTTGCCAAAACAGTTCTGTCTGGCAGATCACCTAAAGGCAGGTGACAGGCATCTAGAATGGATTGGCAGGGGATGGGCTACCCCCATTTATAAGCACAGACTCTTAGTAAACTTTGGGCCTTAAACAGAAATCTGTCTTGGTCTCTGTTACTTCTCTCCCCTTTCTCTCCCATAGAGCTCTGGCCTCCCACTCAGGAATCCAGTTAGTGTGGCTACAGGTGGCTACAGAAAACCTTGGAAAGAGATCAGGAGTAATAGATGCAACATCAACAAGAGAACACAATGATAGAATAGAGAACCTTAGGTGCAGAAGACACCATAGAAAACATTCACACAAAAGTCAAAGAAAATGCAAAATGCAAATACCTCCTAACCCAAAATATCCAGGAAATCCAGGACGTAATGAGAAGAACAATTCTAAGATTAATAGGTATAGAAGAGATCAAAGATTTCCAACACAAAGGGTCAGCAGTCATCTTCAACAAAAATATAGAAGAAAACTTCAGTAACCTTAAGAAAGAGATGCCCATGAATATACAAGAAGCCTAGAGAACCACTAAAAGCCTAGAGTATATACACATGTATATCTTTTGGTTTAAAACCTCAATCAGGTGAAATGTCCAACATCTCTACCCAGCCATTATCTACATATTCCTGTCCATGCTTGGACCTGGTAAATTAATTCAACTAGAGATGTTACTAAG
This sequence comes from Mus pahari, assembly GCF_900095145.1. Taxonomy (NCBI): domain Eukaryota; kingdom Metazoa; phylum Chordata; class Mammalia; order Rodentia; family Muridae; genus Mus; species Mus pahari. The sequence continues at coordinate 89,837 of NW_018392270.1, read as the reverse complement.
GAGAATAATTCAGACCCAGAAAGACAATATTAAATATTCTCTCTCATCTGAGGTTTCTGGCTCAAAGTCTTCAGAAATGTTTTATAACATTTAGTAACTGCAGCAAAAAGGAAACTATAATGGGAACACTGTCTGGTGGGGTGTGGGAGCATCATAGCAAAGCATGGAGAATACAATATGAAGTTTTAAACTCAAGTCATTGCATGTACATAATCATGTCACATATAATATACTCATAAATGATATTGCAAGATGTGGATATATGAAAATAAATTTTGTCGCTATGCAGTATACATGATCTAATGCCCATTAAAGATACAATCTGATAATAGTATTAGTAAATAGTAAGTATTTGTAACTGACCTTACCCTTACACTAATATCTCAGAGGAGAGCCAGCAGATAACGTGGACAACAAGGTCGACAGGTTACAGCATTATTATATAGTTTTTTTTTTTTTTAATTCATGAAATTTTCTGACATGGCATAATTTTTACCTCATTCCTTGGCCAAAAAAATCCTTCCATTACAGAATTCTTTTATAAAATTGTTACTTTGTATTATTGCTTTTGGGGTGGTGCTGGCCAAGCCAAGATACATGTGTCCAGAAGACAACTTTACAGTGTGAGTTCTCTCACTCTGCCTTCATGTAGGTATTAGAGAAATTATCTTTTCACACTGACCCATCTTATCTGGATCTTATTATGACACCTTTAAGATGAATAATATATCAATTGCCACGCCTACTTCAGTGGTGGCTTGCAACAGGCCTGAAACCTGGAAGGAGTCCTAAGAAAAAAGATTCAAGGAGACTCAGCCTCGTGGAGTCCTGGCATTTCCAATAATCTATATACACAAATGCTATACGCATGCTAGTATGGTGTATGCTCTCTTTCAATATTATTAATGCCTCTAAAGATTGAATTTTTACCATAGGTGAAGTTTCCACTAGTCTTCCAAAGTCTTAAAAATTCTTTAAAGCCAGTGTTCCAAAGTCCTGAAAATTCCTTGAAGCCAGGAACTTGGAATTCAGCAAGAAGGTTACCTATTCATTATCATTCTAATTCACTTCTAGTAAAGACAGGTGAAACTGATGAAGCATCACAAAGAACAGACCCAAGCCCAGGGCAAAGCTTAGAGTAGTATACCTGTGGAAGTTATGTTCATATGCAAGTATTTACCAAGGCCTAGGAAATAGGGGGGATGTGGTATTACATTATTCATGAGATCTGCCAGAGCAGAACCCCCAAAACAGGTTTTTCTGCTTAGGCCCAAAGGAACAGCATAATGGGATAACAATTAACACCTGGCTTCCTCTTCAAGCTGCCTGGTCCCAACCCCTGGTCTTTTCATGTATTCAATCCTTTGTCTTTGTGTCATTTAACTTTGTGTCATTGTAACTGCAGATGTATCCTGCCCTGCTTTTCTTGTTTGTTCTGTATTAAAAATGTGATGCTCATTTTAATCAATACATTCAGTTTTACACCCTCTCTCATGTGAACTGTCTGTCACTCATTGGCTGAATCCTCGCTCACCTGCAACCAAGAGACCCAGTTCCAAGCAGATCGGGGACCCAAAGTGAGGCCAGTCTGTGGCAATAAATATTTGATGAAGTCAACAGTAATGAACATCCTAGTACCCTCTACCATAATATCTTAGGACACAACACAAGTCACAGCACATTCTGAAAGAAAATAACCAGTACACAATGACTAGTTTTCACATGTTGCCAGAGTTTACCTGATCTAACACAAACAACAGGGCTTCCACATCAATCACACTCTTATGTCACATCATGTGAAATTCCCTAGAGTATTTGATCATTGAAGAAAAACATTAAGAACAGCTATTGTTACCTGTGTCTCTACCCTGAAGAGACTCTGGTGAAGATAATAGATCCTCCAGTTATTGGGGGAAAATTGTCTTTCCTGGCCTCTATCCCATAAGAGGCTCCAAGAAGACAGGCAGAACTAAATTTCCTCTGAGTGATACTCTATCTCATGTTTTTCTGCCCCTCCTCTTGACTAAAGCAAAAAGATTAAATTGCTTAATGAAACCTGATTTTGAAAGCAAAGGAAAGAAGTGACATATTATGTCAGATGCTGCAAAAGAAATGTCAATAATAGATCCTTGAAGACTGAGAAGAAATACACCCCTTGCAGAGGGAGCAAAACCAGAGTTCTTAGCAAAATGACTAATAAAATGAGGGTCTCAAGTTCCTCAGCTCCAGTTTTGTAATAGGCTGTTGAAATTTTTCTCTTATGTTACTATTTTTTAAGTTACTCCTTGATTTTGAGTTATGTTTTTTGCAGCTAAGTATGTATGAGAAATGCCTTAAAGCACACACATTTCCACTGGTAAAGTCTTCCTTTGTACTCTTCTAGCTATTTTTTTTTAACTTTGATATTTTCTTTTATTATTTATTTTATTTATTTATATTTCAAATGTTACCGCCTTCCCTGTTTCCCTTCCCCAAACTCCCTATCCCCTCTGCTTCTATGAGGGAGCCCCCCACCCCACCCACACTTTCCTGCCACACTGCCCAACATTACCCTATATTGGGGCATCAAGTCTCCACAGGACCAAGGGCCTTCCCTCCCATTGATGCCAGATAAGGCCATCCTCTGCTACATAAATAGCTGGAACCACGAGCCCTCCCTCTTTGGTTGGTGGTTTAGTCCCTGGGATCTCTGGGGATATGTTTGGTTGATATTGTTGTTCTTCCTATGAGGTTACAAATCCCTTCAGCTCCTTCACAACTTTTCCTACCTCCTCCATTGCTGTCTCCATGTATGATGGTTGGCTGCCAGTCTCAGCAACATATTGGTCAGGACCTACTAGAGCCTCTCAGGAGACAGTCCTACCATGCTTCTGTCAGCCAGCACTTCTTGGTATCAGCAATAGTGTCTGGGTTTGGTGGCTGCATGTGGGATGGATCCTTACCTAGATGAGACAGTCTCTGGGTGACCTCAGTTTCTTCTATACTAATTATCTTTGAATTTCCTTTAGACAGGAGCAATTCTGTGTTATAAATTTTGAGATTTGTGGTTGGCCCCTTCCTTCAAACAGGAGTCAGCAGTAACTCCTGGATATGGTATCTTCAGGTTTTCTTGGTCCTTTGTAGGGTATTTCAGCTAATTTCAATCCTGTTGTGTCCTGATGTCATTTTATATGGAATGGTATACTGCTGATGTTTTCATGGTGTGGTAATATTGAATCTAAGATAATGAACATGCTCAGAAAATATCTTCCACTGAGCTAAGGACTTGGTTTTGTTTGTTCTGGTATTTTATGTTGGTTTGATTGTGGTTGTTTTGTTGTTTGAGATAGTTGTTGTATCTTACTATGTGGCATAGGCTGATCACATATTCACAGTTCTCTGGCCTCACTCTTTTCTGTCTTAGAATTACAGCTGTACACCACTACAATATACTCCATTTTTCTAATAGCAATTTTTCTAATAAATAATAACTATTTCTTCATTTTATATATTGAGATCTCAAGATATTCTAAGCCATATAAATGTATATATATATATATATATATATATATATATATATATCATAAATAAATTAGATAATCATCCACTACTTAACATTTAGGTTGTTTTATAGTATTTTACTAATGTTAGTTTAAAAATTCATGGTATATACATTAGAACACCCTAACAAAAACATTTTATGAATGAAGTCATGGGAGTCAAATTAACTGTAATATAGATTTCTACAACAAGTTAACTTACTTATCAGTTGGCATGAAAGTATTCAAAATTGATTTTTTTTTTTTTTTTTTGGAGATGAGATGGGGCAATTTTTCTTTTATGAATTTTGGTAATGTATTTGTGATGAGAATTCCTTGAAAGAAGCTGTTTCAGCAAGGACTGATTTAAACTACAGAGATCTGGTTACATTGTAATGGTGTGGATCTGGGAATTAATTATCTTACCAGAGGCTAATTCTAGCCCTCTAAGTAACCTGTATCAGAACTAACATCCAGTAACTAATGGATAAAAACTTCATGAAATCTATAAACAGAGCAGACCACTAAGTTCTACCAACCTGAAGGCTAAGAATTTCTTCTGATGACCTATAGAAAATCTCCCCCCTTGGGGGTCATTTCAATTTGCATTTCACTGATGACTAAGGATGATGAACATTTCTTTAGGTGCTTCTCTGCCATTCAAGTTTCCTCAGTTGAGAATTCTCTGTTTAGCTCTGTTTCCCATTTTTAATAGGGTTATTTGGTTCTCTGGAGTTTAACTTCTTGAATTCTTTGTGTATATTGGATATTATCCCTCTATTGTATGTGGGATTGGTGGATGCTTCAGTCCTATTTAGAAGGGGGAACAATATAATCAAGAGAAGTAGAGTGTGAAAGGAACTTGTGAGAAAGAGAAGAGGGGGAGGGAGAATCAGATATGGGAAGAGATGTACAGAAGGTTATGAAACTGAACAGAAGTATGTAGCAATGGGGGATGGGGAACTGGGGGTAGCAACCAGAAAGTCCCTGATGCCAGGATAACAAGAGCCTTCCAGGTCTCTAAATGGATGACATTAGCTGAAATATGCCACAAAGGGGAGGGAGAAACTGTTGAGATCATATCCAGAGGTTAGGCACGGTCCTCAGGTTAAGGGATGGGGCAACCCACCCAGTTCCAAAATTTTAACCTAGAAATTCTCCTATCCAAAGAAAATAGAGGAACAAAGAGTGGATCAGAGACTGAAGGAAAGACCATCCAGAGACTGCACCATATGTGAATCCAATCCATATACAGACACCAAACACAGATACTATTACAGATGCCAACAAGTGCTTGCTGGCCAGAGCCTGATACAGCTGTGTCCTGAGAGGCTCTGCCAGTACCTGACAAATACAGAAGTGGATGCTCACAGCCATTTATTGGACAGAACACAGGGTCCCCAATGAAGGAGCTACAGAAAGTACCCAAGGAGTTGAAGGGGTTTGCAGCCCCACAGAAGTAACAACAATATGAACTAACCAGTAACCTCAGAGCTCCCTGGGACTAAATAACCAACCAAAGAGAACACATGGTGGGAATCATGGTTCCAGCTTCAAATGTAGCAGAGGTGGCCTAGTCAGTCATCAGTGGGAGGAAAAGCCCTTGGTTCTGTGAAGGTTCTATGCCCCAGTATAGGGGAATTCTGGGGCCAGGAAGCAGAAGTGGCTGGGTTCCTGAGCAGGCAGAAGAGGGAGGAGATAGGGAGACTTTGGAGAGGAAACCTGGAAAGGGGATAACATTTGAAATTTACGGTACAGTTCAGGGTAGGGTTAGGCTTGACATTTACAAAGGCTTGACCTCATACAACATAATGATAAAAACAACAAGAATAATATAAATTACAATAGGTCCAGTGTTAGTTATACAGTGTCCTTAAGTTAAGTCAGCTGACTTTTCCTGTTGAAAGCTAAGACAGCACAAGCATCTTTCCTGCACTGGGACACTGTGAACACATTCTTGAATACTGCTGTTCTTCAACCACACTTCCCATATCCTCAGTGTGTGTGTGTGTGTGTGTGTGTGTGTGTGTGTGTGTGTGTGTGTGTGTGTGTGTGTGGTGTGTGTCTTTGAAGGCTAGAAATAGAGGGATTCCACAAGGGAAAGGGGGTAGATATAAAAGGGACTTGGTGGAAGTATTGACCAAAGTGCAGCATAAAACAGGAAGATTTGACAGACATTAAATCATCTCAATTGCATAAGAAAAGTTCCAAGGATACTGTGTAGATATTTCTGCATTGCCCCCAGCTAGTCTCTATTGTCTCTCCCTCCTGTTCCCTGGGAGAATCCCTGTATTTCTACCCTACACATGTATGTGCACAGACACACAGATATTCATGCACACACACACACACACACACACACACACACACACACACACAATTAGAGGGCATGAGAAGTGGATTGGAGTAGAAGCAGTGTTGAAGAAAGTGTTAACAATTTCCCAGTGAAGGTAGATGCTTGTAATGTCTCAGTTTTCCACAGGAAAGACTCTGAAGAAGTCAGCTGACTTACTTATGGACACTGTATAACTAACACTGAGCCTATCCTTCTAATGCATCATTAATGCATGCACAGAATATGGATACAATGAGGACTTGCAAGGTTATGAGTTTTAGATTTCCACAAAGCAGGAATCAGAGAAATGGGGAGTTATAAGTGGTAACACCAACCCAGGCTTGGCTCCTGTGATTTCATGTAGGTTGTATCATTCACAATTTCCTTGACCCTAAAATGAGAATAGCTGTATCTTTACAGGGTTGCTGTGAAAGTTTAATAAGTTACACAAATAGCTTTTTATTTTGTCATGTCTCAGACAAGGTTTCACTATTGAGCCCTGGCTGGCCTGGAATTCGGTATAGATACCTGGTGGGCTTCAAAATCATAGAGATTGTCGGAGTCTATTTCAAAAATGCCGGTATGAATAGCCATACTCATTTTTAAATAAAATTTTTAACCATGACCTTGGGTGTTAACTCCATAGCCAGTCCCACAGTGCTTGGAGGAAGCTCCACTCCCAGGCACTCTAAGATGCTCAGGATCAAAGGATCTGAGGTGAGCAGAACATTGCATATGTCCCAACACCCTTCCAGTCTGGGCTATTGCCTTAAGCAGACCTTGGTTACAAATCCTCATCCATTCCCACAACACCCATAGGAAGGTGCAATCATAGGCGCCCTAACACACACAGGATCTCAGGATCACAGGAGCTTGATCACATCAGGATCTCAGGGTCCCAGAGGCAGCTAAACTCCCAGGAGCTCTGAGATATCCAGGATTTCAGGATCCCAGAATCACTGGATCACCTGAACTCTGAGGAGTTCTGACACAACCAGTATCAGAAGAGGACAGGCTCCAGTCTGATATAGTGAGGGCAGGTAGCACTAGAGATAACCAGACAGTGGGAGGCAAGCATAAGAACATAAGCAACCCAAACCAAGATTACTTGGCATCATCAAAATCAAATTCTCCCAGAATACCAAGTCCTGGATATACCATCACATCACAAAATCAAGACTCGTATCTAAAATCATTTCTCATGATGATGATATAGGACTTTAAGAAGGACATAAATAACTCTCTTAAAGAAATTCAGGAGAACACAGGTAAACAGGTAGAAGACTTTAAAGAGGAAACATAAAATTTCCTTGAAGAATTACAGGAAAACACAATCAAACAGGCAAAGAAAATGAACAAAACCATTCAGGATCTAAAAATTGAAGTATAAATAATGAAGAAATCAAAACAGGAGACAACCCTGGAGTTAGAAAACCAAGAAAAAATATCAGGAGTCATAGATGCAAGCAACCATCACCAACAGAATACAAAAGATAGAAGAGAGAATCTCAGAGGCAGAAGATAACATAGTACACACTGTAACAAGAGTCAGTGAAAACCCAGAAAGCAGAAAGCTCCTAACCCAAAACATCCAGGAAATCCAGGAAACAATGCAAAGACCAAACATAGGGATAAAATGTATAGAAGAGAGTGAAGATTCCCAGTAAACATCTTCAAAAAATTGTAGAAGTAAACTTCCCTAACCTAAAGAAAGTGATGCCCAGGAAAATAAAAGAAGCCTACAGACCTCCAAATAGAGTGGCCCTGAAAAGAAATTCCTTCCATCACATAATAATCAAAACACCAAATGAGCTAAACAAAGAAAGAATATTAAAAGCAGTTAAGGAAAAAGGTCAAGTAACATATAAAGACAGGCATATCATAATTACACCAGACTTCTCAACAGACACCACAAAAGCTCAAAGATCCTGGACAGATGTCATACAGACCCTAAGAGAACATTAATGAAAGCCTGGGATACTATACCCAGCAAAACTCTCAATTACCATAGATGAAGAAAACAAGATATTAAAGAACAAAGCTAAATTAAAAATATCTTTCAACAAATCAAGCCCTACAAAGGATAATTGATGGAAAACAACAATAAAAGGAGGGAAACTACATACTATAAAAAGCAAGAAACTAATCTTTCAACAAAGCCAAAAGATAGGTACACAAACTTATTTCTACCTCTAACAACGAAAATAACAGGAAGTAAAAATCATTTTTCCTTAATATCAGTCAGCATCAATGGACTCAATTCTCCAATAAAATCCATAGAGTAACAGAGCAGATACAGAAACAGGACACAGAAATTTGCTCCTTTAAAAAAAAATGCCTCAGTGACAATGACAGACACTAACTACCTCAGAGTAAAATGTTGGAAACAGTTTTTAAAGCAAATGGTCCCAAGACACTAGCTGGAACAGCCGTTCTAATACTGAATAAAATCAAGTTTCAACCAAAAGTTATGAAAAAGTTAAGGAGGATCACTTCATACTCATCAAAGGAAAAAAAACCTACCAAGATGAGCTCTTAATTCTGAACTTCTATGATAAAAATGCAAGGGTACCCACATTCATAAAAGAAACTCACTAAAGCTCAAAGTACACATTATACCTCACACAATAATAGTAGGAGACTTCAACACCCCACTCTCAGCAATGGATATATCATGGAAACTGAAACTAAACAGAAACACAGTAAAACTAGCAGAAGTTATTAACCAAATGGGTCTAACAGACACTTATAGAATATCTCATCCTAAAGAAAAAGAATATACTGTGTCCTCAATACCTCATGGTACCCTCTCTAAAACTGTCCCTATTACTGGTCACAAATCAGGCCTCAACAGATACAAGAAGATTGACGTAATCCTATGCATCCTACCAGATTACCACAGACTAAGGCTGGTCTTCAATATCAATAAAAACAATGGAAAACACACATACATTTGGAAGCTGAACAATGCTCTACTTAGTGATAACTTGGTTAGGAAATAAATAAATAAGGAAAATAAAAGACTTTTTAGAATTTAATGAAAATGAAGACACATCCTCCAAAAACTTATGAGACCCAATGAAAGCAGTGGTAAGAGGAAGTATCATAGCTCTAGGTGCCTCCAAAAAAGAAAAAAAAAAAAAAAAAAAAAAAAAAAAAAAACCCAAAAAACTGGAGAGAGCTTACTCTAGCAGCTTGACAGCATACCTGAAAGTTTTAGAACAATAAGAACCAAATGGACCCAAAAGTAGTAGATGGCAGGAAACAATCAAACTCAGGGTTGAAATCAACCCAATAGAAAAAAATAAAAAGAGTCAACAAAACCAGGAACTCATTCTGTGAGAATATCAACAAGATAGATAAACCCTTAGCCAGACTAACCTGAGGACACAGAGAAAGTATCCAAATTAATGAAATCAGTAATGAAAATGGAGATATAACATCAGAAACAGTGGAAATCAAAAAAAAAAAATCATCAGATTCTACTTCAAAAAAATTGGAAAGTCTGGATAAAATGGACATTTTCCTAGACAGATAATACCAGGTGCCAAAGTTAAAACAGAATCAGAATAACCATCTAAATAGTCCTATAACCTCTAAAGAAATAGAAACAGTCATTAAAATCATACAACAACAACAACAACAACAACAACAACAACAGCAACAACAAGAAAAAAAGCCCAGGACCAGATAGATTTTGAGGGTAAGTTTCAGACCTTGAAAGAATACTCTAAAAATTATTTCACAAAATAGAAACAGAAGGAACAATACCCAGTTCATTCTATGAGGCCACAATTGCACTTATACATAAACCACACAACGACCAAACAAAGAAAGAGAACTTCTGACCAATTTCTCTTATGAACATTGATGCAAAGATACTCAACAAAGTCCTTGCCAACCAAATCCAAGAACACATCATTCACAACCATCAAGTAGGCTTCATCCCAAGTATGAAGGGATAGCTCAGTATATCAAAATCCATCAAAGTAATCCACACCAGAAAAAACTCTAAGAAAAAAAACACATGATCATTTCATTAGATACTGAAAAAAATTGATAAAATACAGCATCCCTTCATGATAAAAGTCTTAGGAAGATCAAGAATTCAAGGCACATACCTAAACATAATAAAAGCAATATACAGCAAACCAGTAGTCAACATCAAACTAAATGGAGAGAAACTAGAAGCAATTCCATTAAAAATCAGGTATTACACAAGGCTACCCTATCTATTCAATAAAGTATTTGACATTCTAGCTAGAACAATTAGAAAACAAATGGAGGTAAAAGGAATACATGTTGGAAAGGAAGAAGTCAAAATATATCTATCTGCATATGATATCATCGTTTAATTAAGTGACTTCAAAAATTACACCAGAGAACTTCTAAAACTGTTAAACAACTTCAGCAAAGTGGTTGGATATAAAATTAACTCAAACAAATCAATAGTTTTTCCTCTACTCAAAGGATAAACAGGCCGAGAAAGAAATTCGGCAAATGACACCCTTCAACATAGTCAAAGATATAATTATATACCATGGTGTGACTTCAACCAAGCCAGTGAAGATCTATATGACAAGAACTTTAAGACTATGAAGAAAGAATTTGAAGAAGATCTCAGAAGATGAAAAGATCTCCCATAATCATGGGTTGGCAGGATTAATATAGTAAAAAATGGTTATTTGCCAAAAGCACACTACAGATTCAATGCAATCCTCATCAAAATTCTAACTCAAATCTTCATAGAGTTAGAAAGGACAATTTGCAAATTCATTTGGAATAGCCAAAAACCCAGGATAGCATAAACATTTCTCAGCAATAATAGAACTTCTGGGGGAAACACCATCCCTTACATCAAGCTATATTACAGAGCAATAGTACCAAAAGGTATATGATATTGGTACAGAGACAGGGAGGAAGCTCAATGGAATAGAATTTAAGACCCAGGAATGAACCCACATACCTATGGTAACTTGATATTTGACAAAGATACTAAAACAATCTTGTTGAAAACAGAAAGCATTTTAAACAAATGTAGCTGGTACAACTGATTGTTAGCATGTAAAAAAATAAAAATCGACCCATTTTTATCTCCTTGTACAAAGCTCAAGTACAAGCAGATTAAGGACCTCCACATAAAACCAGATACACTGAAAGTTAGAAAGGAGAAAATGTGGAAGAGCCTCCAACCTATGGGCACAGGGAAAACTCCAAGAACAGAACACCAATGGCTTATGCTCTGAGATTGACAATCAACAAATGGGACCTTATTAATTGCAAAGCTTTTGTAAGATAAAGGACAATATCAATAGGAGAAAATGGCAACTGATAGGTTGGGACAAGATTATTAATAACCATATATCTGATAGAGAGCTAATATCCAATATATACAAAGAACTTAGTAAGTTACACTTCAGAGAACCAAATAACACTATTAAAAATGGGGTACAGTGCAAAAGAAAGAATTTTCAACTGAGGAATATCAAATGGCTGAGAAGCACCTAAAGAAATGTTTAACATTCTTAGTCATCAGGGAAATGCAAATCAAAACAACTCTGAGTTACCACTTCACACCAGTCAAAATGGCTAATATACAAAACTCAGGTAACAGCAGATGCTGGCAAGAATGGAGAGAAAGAGTAATATTCCTCCATTTTTGGAGGGATTTCTAGCTGTTATAACAACTCTGAAAATCAGTGTTGTGGCTCCTCAGAAAATTGGACATAGCTAGAAATTAGGGAAATAACACCCTTCACAATAGTCACAAATAATATAAAATACCTTGGTGTGACTCTAACTAAGGATCTGAAAGACCTGCATGATAAGATCTTCAAGTCTCTGAAGAAAGAAATTGAAGAAGAACTCAGTAGATAGAAAGATATCCCATGCTAATGGATTGGCAGGATTAACATAGTCAAAATGGACTTCCTGCCAAAAGCAATCTACAGATTCAATGCAATCCCTATCAAAATTCCAACACAATTCTTCACTGATTTAGAAAGGACAATTTGCAAATTCATTTGTAATAATAAAAAACCTTGGATAGCAATAACCATCCTCAACAATAAAAGAAACTCTGGTGGAATCAGCATGCCTGACCTTAAGCTGTATTACAGAGCAATTGTGATTAAAAACTGCATGGTACTGGTACAGTGACAGACAGATCAATGGAATAGAATTGAAGACCCAGAAATGAACCCACACACCTACGGTCACTTGATCTTTGACAAGAGAGCTAACATCATCCAGTGGAAAAATGACAGTATTTTCAACAATTGTGCTGGCACAACTGGCAGTTATCATGAAGAAGAATGAGAATTGATCCATTCTTATCTCCTTGTACAAAGCTCAAGCACAAGCAGATTAAGGACCTCCACATAAAACCAGGGACACCGAAATTTATAGAGGAGAAAGTGGGGGAAAGATATTGGCACAGGGAAAAAATTCCTAAACAGAGCACTAATGGCTTATGCTATAAGATTGAGAATTGACAAATGGGACCTCATAACATTGCAAAGCTTCTGTAAGGCAAAAGACACTGTGAATAAGACAAAAAGGCCAGCAACATATTGTGAAAGGATCACTACCAATCCTAAATCAGATAGGGGACTAATATCCAATATATATAAAGAACTCAAGAGGGTGGACTCCAGAAAATCAAATAATCACATTAAAAATGGAGCACAGAGCTAAACAAAGAATTCTCAACTGAAGAATATCAAATGTCTGATAAGTTCCTGAAAAAATGTTCAACATCCTTAATCATCAGGGAATTGCAAGCCAAAACAACCATGAGATTCTACCTCACACCAGTCAGAATGGCTAAGGTTAAAAATTCAGGTGACAGAAGATGCTGGTGATGATGTGGAGTGAGAGGAAAATTCCTTCATTCCTGGTAGGATTTCAAGCTTTTACAACCACTCTGGAAACCTGGCTGGTGGTTCCTCAGAAAACTAGACATAATACTACCAGAGGATCCAGCAATACCTCTTCTGGACATATATCCAGAAGATGTTACAATTGGTAATAAGAACACCTGCTCCACTATGTACATAGCATCCTTATTTATAATAGCCAGAAGGTGGAAAGAATCCAGATGCCTCTCAATAGAGGAATGGATAAAGAAAATGTGGTACATTTACATAATGGAGTACTACTCAGCTATTAAATACAATGAATTTATGAAATTCCTAGGCAAGTGGATCGATCTGGAGGGTATCATTCTGAGTGAGATAACACAATCACAAAAGAACTCATATGATACGTACTCACTGATAAGAGGATATTAGTCCAGAAACTTAGAACACCCAAGATACAATTTGCAAAACACATGAAACTCAAGAACAAAGACCAAAGTGTATACACTTCTCTCCTTCTTAGAATTGGGAACAAAACATCCATGGAAGGAGTTACAGAGACAACGTTTGGAGCTGAGACAAAGGAATGGACTGTCGAGAGACTGCTACAGCAAGGGATCCATCCCATAATCAGCTACCAAACCCAGACACTATTGCATATGCCAGCAGGATTTTGCTGAAAGGACCCTGATACAGCTGTCTCTTGTGAGGCTATGCCAGTGCCTGGCAAATATAGAAGTAAATGCTCACAGTCAACTATTGGATGGAACACAGGGCCCTCAATGGAGGAGCCAGAGAAAGTACCCAAGGAGGTGAAGGGATCTGCATCCCTATAGGTGGAATAACAAAATGAACTAACCAGTACACCCAGAGCTCATGTCTCTACCAGCATATGTAGCAGAAGATGGCCTAGTTGGCCATCATTGGGAAGAGAGGCTCCTTGGTCTTGCAAACTTTATAAGCCTCAGTACAGGGGAACACCAGGGACAAGAAGTGGGACTGGGTGGGTATGGGAGCAAGTGGGGAGGATATAGGGGACTTTGGGGATAGCATTTGAAATGTAAATGAAGAAAATACCGAATAAAAATTGGGTGAAAATTGTGTATCATCCACTGTCAAGATCTAGATCACAGGATTGCCCTCTATTTCTGGACTGGAGTTCTTTCCAGAATAAAAGGAAACTATTATTTGCTCAATGGCAAACACAAAAACTTAGCTGGGTGGGATCTGGCCAAGAGGAAAGAAATCTTTTAATTATTTATCTCCTTGAAAATAGAATTCAGCTCCATTTCACTTCCTGGTGCCCCTTTATTATTACAATATACCTTATTTTATTTTCTTTTTAAGCTTGCTATGCTTGATCAAAATGTACTTCATGAGAATAAACTAAAGAACAAAGTTGTTGTGGGTCTTTTTTGACAGTTCGTTCATCAAAGTAAATTATATAAATCACTTTAACTTAGCCTCAGATAGACTCTATGGACAAATGCAAAAAGCAGCCACATTCTTCACCTCACTACCACAAAACAGCCTCTAGGCCACTTACTAAAATTCCTCTCCACTGATCCCTCTTGGGGCATGTCTGCACATTATAAATCTCACTCAGCATCAAAGTCTTCCATTTCCCTACTAGAAATGGGAACACTCCTCCACTGTTGATGAGATTGCAACCTGGAAATCAGTCAGGCAGTTCTTCAGAAAATTGGACTTAGTATTACCTGAGGACCCAGCTATACCACTCCTGGGCATATACCCAGAAGACATTCCAACAGATTACAAGGGCACATGCTTCACTATGTTCATAGCAGCCTGATTTACAAAAGCCAGAAGCTGGAAAGAACCCAGATGTCATTCACCACAGGAATGGATAAAGAAAATTTGGTATATTTACACAATGGAGTACTACTTAGCTACTAAAAACAATGTATTCATGAAATACTTAGGCAAATGGATGGGACTATCAGATATCCTGAGTGAGATAACCCAATCACAAAAGAACATACATGGTATTCACTCACTGATAAGTAAACATTAACTCAAAAGCTCAGAGTACCCAAATATAATTCACAGATCAAATGAAACTCAAGAAGTAAGACCAAAGTGTGGATGTTTTGGTCCTTCTTAGAATGGGTAGCAAAAGACTCATGGGAGCAAATAAAGGAGGCAATGTTTGCTGTAGCAACCGAATGAAAGGACATCCAGAGACTTCCCCACCTGAGGATCTATCCTATATACAGTCACCAAACATAGACACTCTTGTTCCTGCCAAGAAGTATATGCTGACAGGAGCAAGATATAGCTGTCTCCTGAGAGGCTCTGCCAGAGCCTGCCAGAGACAGATACTCACAGCTAATCATTGGACTGAGCATGGGTTCCCCAATGGAGGAGTTAGTAAAAGGACAGAAGGAGTTGATGGGGTTTGCAACTACATAGGAAGAACAATAATATCAACTACCTAGACGCGCCCCCCTTATCGGGAACAAAAAAAGGGGGGCCCTGGGCAAGAGGGGAAAGTGGAAAAACCCACACCCCACCAGAGTTTTACCTATTTTCTGGTCTGTCAGGCATGGGAGAGGTGTCATACACTTTCCACTCATCCCTGGATGGGCATTCAAACCTCTGTATGACCCACTCTTCAGGGTGTGGCCAGGGGGCAGCCTTACCTGGGAACCTGGAATCTACTTTGCTAAAGCCACCATGGTTATAGGAGAGAGTAATGAGGAAAGAGGTTCCCAACACTGATGAGAGTGCAGTGGAGCACAGCAAGGCCTTCTAAAGGGAGATTAGAAATGGCTCATTATGAGAAAGCCTGTCCCATCCTCCAAGCTCAGTGGGCCTGGATAAGCAGAGGCATTCTGTGGTTTTATGGCTTTATTATAGAAATGTACGGGGAAAGAAAGAAGGTAGAAAAAGAGAGGGACAGGGAGAGAGAGAGAGACAGAGACAGAGAGACAGAGAGAGACAGAGAGACAGAGAGANAGAGAGAGAGAGAGAGAGAGAGAGAGAGAGAGAGAGAGAGAGAGAGGAGAGAAGGAGAGGGGAGAGAAGAGAGAGGAGAGAGAAGAGAGGAGAGAGGAGAGAGAGGGTGACAGTGAGGCTAAGAGGGAGAAAAGTGAGAGAGCAAGCAGGGGCTGAACAGCCCTTTTTATGGTCTTCAATGTTGCTAGGTAACTGGGGAGGAGTTTAGCCTGAAAGTCAGATTCTTGGGCCATTGCCTACCTGACTTCTAGCAATGCTTCTCTTGTGGGGGCTGTGGGGGTGGTAAATTAGGCAGGAGCCAGATTTCTATGAGCATAAGGGGATATCTACTGTGTCATTTAGTTGAATTATCACCACTGGGGTTCAAACCTCAGCTCAACTGGAGACCAGCCTGTACCCAAATGCCCCACACCCCAGAGCACCCCAGGAACTAAAGTACCAACCAAGGATTACACATGAAGGGACCCATGGCTCCAGCCACATATGCAACAGAGGATGTCCTTGTTGGGCACCAATGGAAGAAGAGGCTATTGGTCTTGATGCCCTAGTGTAGGGGAATATGTTGGCATTGGGGTGGGTGGGTAGAGGAATACCCTTATAGAAGCATGGGGAAGGGGATGGGATAGGGATGTTAGGGGAGGGGAGGGGAGGGGGAAATAGGGAAAGGGATAACATTCCTAATATAAACAAGAAAAGAATCCAGTAAAAATAAAAATGAAATGTAAATAAATAAAATAGCCAATAAAAACAGAAAAAAAGTCCCACTTAAAACATTCCACTGCTTCCCAAATCTACAGCCCCTAAATCCATAATCTTGCATACAAAAGCATGGTCAGGCCTTTCACAACAATACCACACTCATGATACCAACTTCTGTCTTTGGGTTTTATTGCTGGAAAGAAACACCAAGACCAATGCAACACATGTAAGGGACAATATTTAATTGGGACTGGATTATAGGTTCCATTACTAACACTGGAGCATGGCAGCATCCAGGCAGATGGGGTCTGGGAGGAGGACCTGAAATTTCTACAGTTTGACCCAAAGACAGTCAGGGGAAATTTGGCTTCCACAAGGCTAGGTAAAGGGTCTCAAAGCCTACTCCCACCCTGACACACTTGCTCCAAACAGGGCACACCTCCCAAAAGACCACAACTCCTAATAAGTCACTTCCTAGGTCAAACATATTCCAACTACCATATGTGGATTCACTCAAGCTTGGTCAAGAAGCTCCATTTTGTAATGGGCAGTAGTCAGTACCAAGCAGTAGGATGGGTCATAGTCCCAGTGGAAACAGAGTATGTTCCTAGGCCTATAGTGCCATTGACATAAACATATTCAGCAAACACAACCAACAAGAGTCAGGGAATAACAGTGATGAGGAAGTAGCAAGAATGTAAGAGCCAGGGGTTGCAGAAAAGCTCTGTGAAATGATCACATGTGGACATGGGAAAGCTATGCCACCCAGGAGGTCACAGAAGCTGTAGTTATGTATATGCAACTACACAAGATCAAGACAGCTAAATTCCTGCATAGATGGGGGAGGCCCTCTTCCCTTAATGAATCACTATTGTTAAGTTACAGGTGCTGCAAATAAGATTAATTCTTTTTTGAGAGTGTGGTCATTGGTAGTTTTCCTTGCTCTACAACCATGGACTTATGAACATCACTAATTAATAAAACATGGTTTAGAGTAGAACATGTTAGGGCACATGCAGGGAAAGTTTGAGGGGGAAAGGAGGTGATAGTTAAGATACAATCAAATTTTCTTTTATATCTATTAGATTTTCAAGAAAAATAGATACTACTAAGAAGGAAGATTAATGAAGCTTTCTCCCATGTCAGAAATGAACATAAACCTTAGGGTTTATACACTACTATAGCTTGAAATGGAAAGTAGACATACATATGTACATTATATGAGTTTATCCTTATGTTTCTAAGTAACAGTTGTCCTACTAAGTGGTGTCTCAATGCTGGGGGTGCCTGGTGTGCAGCCAGCCCTCAGCTCAGGGGAAGCAGAATAAAGTCTTTAATGGTGGTCCACAGTCTATGTTTTCCTTTGAAAGACCAGAAAGGGAAAAGGAGTGGTCTGTGGAAAATGTTATGGCTCCTGGTCCCCACTTACCTTCATGGTGTCCACATGCCAGGCAGGAAGGAATAGGCAGAGCTTGGGATGTACAGAACTTGTCTGAATCTGAGTGAGCAACAAAAGTAGGGACAGGAGAAGTCATTTTCTTCAGGAGATTTAGTCTCCTGATTAAGATGAAGGCCTTCCAAGTGCTTTCAGAGAGATAAACTTTGCTTGTACATACTGGTTTATTTGATGGTGTATGTGAATGCATATACTTTTATTTGTGGTGAAACAGGAATTAAATAGCTTCCGTGTGAAGGAATACCCAGGAAGGAAGTTCACTGACTGAATGATAGAAGGTTATCTCCATACTTCATTACCTTGAAGAACTAAAACCATCTGGCCCTGGACTTTACTAGCTGTGAGATCTTTAATGACTGCTTTTATTTCTTGAGGGGTTTTAATGTTTTTCAATAGCTTCATCTGATCTTCATTTATCTCTGGTAAGTTGTATCTTTCTAGAAATTTTTCCATTTCCTTCAGATTTTCCAATTTTGTGGAGTATATGCTTTTGAAGTAAGACCTACTGATTCTTTCCCTTGAAGACACCATATCCTGAGGAATCCCAGAAGATCAACAGCA
This sequence comes from Mus pahari, assembly GCF_900095145.1. Classification (NCBI taxonomy): domain Eukaryota; kingdom Metazoa; phylum Chordata; class Mammalia; order Rodentia; family Muridae; genus Mus; species Mus pahari. The sequence goes on along the minus strand of NW_018392270.1, from coordinate 71,429 downwards.
CTCAGAGCATTTATTAAGAACTCACTGGAAGTCCCACAGCTGCTGTGGGAGCCCAGTGGTCTTGGGACACATCAAGCCCCCAAACTCTTGCCCATTGAATATCACCCCCTTCTGCTTGGACAGACTGCTAGCTAGTCTGCTCCCCTGAGCATACCAGAACCTGAGGTATCCCATGAGATTTGCTGCATTCAGGACATTGGATAGACACCACAGCCTGAGTCATCCCAGGAGAACCACTGCAATCAGAGTAACTGACACCACAGCCTGGAGACATCCAAGGAGTGTCTCTGTACACAAGCAAACTGGGCAAACAGCACCACAGTCTGAAGACTTCCCAGAGGGTCTGTGGCATGAAGGGCAACTGACCCAACAGACTGAAAGCCTTCCTGGCATTCTGGTGCACACAGCGAAAGAGAAACCACATTCCATACAGGTCCCTTCCCCATAACAACTTGACACAGAACTACAACTTGGCTGCTCCTCCAAAGACTCAACAGTTTGAAGGCCTCCCAGGAGATCTACTGCAGCCCGGGCAAAAGATCAGCAGTTTCTCTGCCCCTCTGAAGACACCTACCCCCCATCCCCACTCCCAGCTGGAAGGCCTGACAGGAGGTCTGCAAAAGCCAGGGCCACAGGCCAAACAGGAGACCTGAAGTAACCCAGGGGCAAAAGCAGACTCCAGACAGAGTCACCCAAACCAACAAACTCCAGGGAATTTGTTCAATGTCTTTTATGATGTTTCCCTTTTCATTTCTGTTTTAGTTTATTTGGATTCTGTCTCTGCATCTTTTAGTTAGATTGACTAAGGGTTTTTTGATTTTCTAAAAGAACCAACACTTGGTTTTGTCGATTCTTTGCATTATTTTCTTTGTATCAAACGAATTGATTTCAGCTGTGATTTTTATTATTTCTTACCTTCTACTCATCTTTTGTTTTTTTTCTGGAGGTTTCATGTTTACTTTTAACTTTTTGGTAAGAGAACATTCTAATTTCATTGTGGCAGCACTTAGTGTAGGCTTTCTGCTGTTTTTACTGTTGAGGTTCAGCTTTAATTCGTGGTAGTCTTATGAGACACAAAGCAGTATTTCCATTTTCTTTTACCTGTTGAGGGTTACTTTGTGACTGAATATACGGTCAGTTAAGGAGAAGGATCCATGAGGTGCTGAGAAGAACATATTTTGGTTTGTCTTTTGGTGAAATATTCTTCAGAAGTCCAGTAGATCCATTTCATTCATAGCATTTGTTAATTTCATTATTTCTCTGCCTAGTTTTTGTCTGGATGACCTGTCACTTCATGAGAGTCAGCTGTTGCATCTCTCACTGGTAATAAGTAGGTTTGATTTTGGATTTAAATTTAGTAATGATTCTTTTTAAAATGTAGGTGACATTGTTTATAGTTATTCAAAATTGAGATAATCATCTTGGGAGAATTTTCCTTTGATGAGTATGAAGTTTCAGTCCCTGTCTCTTTTGATTTTTCTTGACTGAGAGTCTAGTTTATAAGATATTAGAATGTCTACTGCAGCTTGCTTTTTGGATCCATTTGCTTGCAAGTCTTCTTTTCCAGCCATTTACTCTGAGGTAATGTCTATTTTTATTGCTGAAGTGTGTTTCATGTATGTAGCAGAATGCTGGGTCATGTTTTTGCATCCATTCTGTTAGCCTCTCTGTTTTATTGAAAAATGGTCCCATTGATATTGAGAGATAGTAATAACCAGTAGCTGTTATTTCTATTATTGTACTGTTGGTGGTTTTAGTGTGTGTGTGTGTGTGTGTGTGTGTGTGTGTGTGTGTGTGTGTGTATGTGTGTGTATGGTTGTGGGTGTGGATGTGGGTATATCCTTTCCCTTGTTTTTGCATGTATGGAGTTGCTTATTTCCTGTGTTTTCTTGAATATAATTATTCTCCTTGTGTTGGAGTATTTCTTTTAGTATTTTCTTTAGGTTTTATTTGTGGATAGAGAATTTTTGAATTTGGATTTGTTTTGAAATATTTTGTTTTCTCCACCTATGGTGATTGAGAGTTTTGCTGGGTATTATACTCTGTGTTGATTTCAAGATTTTTAGAGGTTGAAACATATCTGTCCAGGCCCTTCTACAATTTAGAGTCTTTGTTCAGAAGTTCTTTAATTCTGTTTGGTCTGCGCTTTATCCCTTTCTTCTTTTCATATTCTTTCTTTGTTCTGTACATTTCTGTTTTATTTATTAAGTGGGGGGAGAATTGCATTTTCTGGTGCATTCTATCTGGTAGTCTGTAGACATGTGTATTTTTATACATATCTCTTTCTTTGGGTGGTGATTTATTTTCTCTGACTTGTTGAACATATTTTGTGGGCCTTGGAGCTGGGACACATAATTTCTTCTATCTCTATTATTCTCAGCTTAGTTCTTTCAATGGAATTCTTGATTTCCTGGAAGTTTTGTGTCAGAAATTCTTTAAAGTTTATTTTTATTTAATTGATGTACCAATATTTTCTCTTGTATTTCTACATGTCAGATTCTCTTATCCATCTTCTGTACTCTGTTGGTGATGCTTGTGTCTGCTGTTCATCTTCTCATCCGTAGATTTTCCATATCCAGAACTCCCTTAGTTTATGTTTTCTTTCTTGTTTCTATTTCTATCTCTCGTTATTGCTTCTATTCCTTCTGGAAAAAAAGTGTTCCTGTTGTGGCAGGCTTCTTATTGGTACCCTTGGTTTGTATGGTTCTGGATCTACATGTCTGTATGATTCACGATGTGTAGGTCTGTTCGAAAGCCACAGATCTGATGAAAATGGGCAGATGAGTGGATGGAAAATGGGGATCCCCCTGATATAGTCACTAGGCAGGGCAGCTCAGCTTGCTGCAGAGGACTTGGCAAGCAGGGAAGATGGCTAGTGAATGGCTATATTGTAGCTCTTAACCGTGATTCAATCAAGATAATTTATTCTACTCATAATGAAATACTCAGAAAAGAACTATTCTCCCAGGAGTGTGACACACATGTGAGCACAGGAAAGACCACACTTTCTGCTCCAAGTGACCCACCTGGAGACCTCAGGCCACAGGAACCAAGGAACAACCTCAGACATGACCAGTCTTTTTTTTTCCCTGAACTGACCCTGAGCCACAGCTCTCCATAGACAAATACTGTCAGGAGAGAGCAGGTATACCAAGAGTGCAACACATCTGTGACCAAAAGGATGACCACCACTTCTGCTTAAATTCCTGGACAAAAATGCACCCACCCAGAGCCATCAGGACCTATGAACCAAGGAAAAGCTGAGGACAGGATCCTACTGTTTTCATATGCACACAAAACTGAGCCTGCACTACAGCTCTCATATGCAAATTCTACCCAGATAGTGCTGGTCTTTCAGGAGTGCTGACACATATGTTGAAAGGAGGGATGTGCCATAGTCAGAGATAAAATGGCTAGATAAAATGAGAGATAACCAGATGGAATGAGGCAAGGGCAAGAAGAAAATCAAAAGAAACCAAGGATACTTGGCATCATCAGAACCCTGTTCCTAACCTCAGTGAGCTCTGGTTACCCCAATGTACCAGAAAAGCAATACTGTACTTTAAAAGCACATCTCATGCTGATGATAAAGGACTTTTAAAAAGACATAAATAACTCCCTTAAATAAGGAAACAGTTCAAAGATGTTAAAAACTAAACACAAAAGTACCTTAAGAACTATAGGAAAACACAAGCAAAGATGTAAAGGTATTGAACGAAACCATACAGGATCTAAAAGTAAAAATAGAAACAATAAAGAAATAATAAGGGAGACAACAATGAAGATAGAAAACCTTGGATATAGATCAGGGGTCAAAGATGCAAGCATCACCAAAAGAATAAAAGAGATAGAAGACAGAAATTCAAGTGCAGAAGATACAATAGAAAATATTGGCTGCACAGTCAAAGAAAATGCAAAAAGCTTCAAACCCCCAAATCCAGGAAAGACAGGACACAATTGGAAGACCAAACCTAAGGATAGTAGATGTAGAAGAGCAAAGATTCCCAATTAAAAGAGCCAGTAAATATCTTAAACAAAATTATAGAAGAAAATTTCCCTAACCTAAAGAAAGAGATGTCCATAATGATACAATAGGCCCACAGAACTCGAAATAGGCTGGACCAGAAAAGAAATTCCTCCTGTCATACAATAATTGAAACATCAAATACACAAAACAAAGATATAATATTAAAAGCAGTAAGGGAAAGGGCCAAGTAACATATAAAGTTAGACCTATGAGAAATACATCAGGCATCTCTCCAGAGAGTATGAAAGGTAAAAAATCTTGGGCAGATGTCAATCAGACACTAAGAGAACACAAATACTAGTTCAGGCTACTACACCCATGAATAAAACAAAATTGCAAAATATCTTTCCACAGATCCAGCCCTACAAAGGATAATACACAGAAAGTTCCAGCACAAGTAGGGAAACTATATCCTAAAAGAAAGCAAGAAAGTAATCTTTTTTAGTCAAACCTAAACCACAAACATAGTTCCACCTCTAACAACAAGAATAACAGGAAGCAACAATCACTCTTCCTTAATATTTCTTAACATTAATGGACTCAATTCCCCAATCAAATATATAGAATAACAGACTAGATACATAGACCATACCCAGCATTTTGCTGCAAACAGGAAACACATGTCAGTGTCAAAGACAGTCACTACCTCAGAGTAAAGGACTAGAAAACTATTTGCCAAGCAAATGGTCCCACAAAACAAGCTGGAGTAGCTATTTGAATATCGAATAAATCCAATTTTAACTCAAAGTTATCAAAGAGATAAGTAAGGACACTTTATACTCATCACAGGTTAAATCTACCAAGAAAAAAATCTCAATTCTGAGCATCTATGCTCCAAATGCAAGGCCACCCACATGAATAAAAGAAACTTTGCTAAAGCTCAAAGTACACATTATACCTCACACAATAATAGTGGGGGACTTCAACACCCCATCTCATAAATGGACAGAGCATGGAAACTGATAATAAACAGAGACATAGTGAAACTAACAGAAGTTATGAATCAAATGGATCTAACTGATATTTGTATACTATTTCATCCTAAAGAAAATTATATACATTCTTCTTAGCACCTCNCAGTACCTACTCCAAATTTGACCATATAATCATTCACAAAACAGGCCTCAACAGATAAAAGAAGATTGAAATAATACAATGCATCCTATCAGATAACCACGGACAAAGGCTTGCCTTCAATAACATCATAAATCAGAGAAAGCTCACATACATGTGGAAGCTGAACGACACTCTGCTCAATGATAACTTGGTCAAGGGAGAAATAAAGAAACTAAAGACATTTTAGGATTTAATGGACATGAAGGCACAATATACTAAAACTCATGGGACACAATAAACACAGTGCTAAGCAGAAAACTCATAGCTCTAAGTACCTCAAAAAGCAACTTGAGAGAGCATACTTAATAGCAAATCTGAAAGTTCTAAAACAAAAAGAATCAAATACACCCAAGAGGAGAGAAGGCAGGAAATAATAAAACTCATGGGACTGGAATTAATCAAACTCAGGGCTGAAATCAACCAATAGAAACAAAGAACTGCACAAAGAATCAAGAAAACCAGGAGCTGGTTCTTTGAGAAAGTCTTCCTTCCTTTCTTCTTTCCTTCCTTTCCTTCCTTCCTTCCTTCCTTCCTTCCTTCCTTCCTTCCTTCCTTCCTTCCTTCCTT
>NW_018392270.1:62602-64079 GCF_900095145.1 Mus pahari | reverse complement strand
ATTTTGTTTAAATGCTGCAAGATAAAAAAAATAATTAGAACACAGAGCAAATTAGCACATATGCTGAAAAAGAAGGACTAGGAATTCTGGGACAGCCATGGCTATGTAGAAAAAGTAGAAGTCAATAGATAGTTATTTAATAAATATAATCTTCTTATATAAACCAATATACATTATATTTCTACTCAGGCTGATATATTAGCAGGGGTTGGCTCAAACCTCACATTTTCAGACAATTACTGCAGCCATTTTTTCCCCTAACAGAGAAATCTGACTAAAGAACACACTCGAAATGAAGATCTTCAATGTTAGATTTATCCAGGACAAGTGGACACAATTGTAGTCCCAGGATTTTGGGATTGAAGGTAGGAGGATTCAAGGCTCAGTGCTAAACTTCCATAAACAGGGAGCTTTAGACTTGTCTCAGTTAATGACACTCTGCCAAAGAAAAGAAGAAAATGAAAGATACCCTTTCTACATGGGAATGAGACTTCAAAGGGACAAGTCTTTAGCAAAATATGTCACTGTCATTGAAATTTGGTTTTAAGATGAGGAAAACTGAATATTGATACTTAACAAAATTAGGGATGTAAAAGAAACAAGGAATATAAATTAAACCAAGTGTTGTCTTGAGCATAGACATAACAGGTAAAATACATTGGGAATGGATATGCATATGAAACAGTCATGAGACAGTCTAGTAGGTATAGTTAAGGAATCATGTGTGAATGTTGAATAAGGGAAAAAGTAAGAAAGAAACAGAAGATAGCAGTTTACAAAAGATAATGACCAAAAAGAATTAAAATTCATATTCACACAATGATTCAGACATGAATTTACATGATATCTTTTATAAAATTCAAATATTCATAACTGTTAAAATTTGGAAACACATGTTCATATGTGATGGAAGAATATTGTGGAATATTGGTGTAATGTAAAAGTGCCTTGTAAGATGAAGAATAAAATGTTGATCTAAGAAAATGCTTGAGTTAGCTAAAACATCATAGTGACAATGAAAACAGTGGAAGATGCAGATAAGTAGAGCCAAACACAAATCTTTACATAGTACATAACACTCTGCACTAGGCCTTACTTAGTTACAGTACAAGAAAGCACATGTCTGCTTGCCTGGGGCCAGGTGTGGGGTGCAGAAAAGAACTCTGGAAGGTGAAAAAACTGATCTGTTTTAGTTTGAAGGTTTGTATTGCTGTGATGAAACGCTATGACCAAAGCAATTTGGGAAAAGAAAGGATTTGTTTTGCTTAAACTTCCATATCATTGTCCATCATTGAGGCACTTCCTCAATTGAGATTCCCTCCTCTCAGATGACGTCTATTAAGTTGATATAAAACTAGTTTGTAGAATGTTGCTTGAAAATATGTACATATTTATTAAAACTCATATTTCTCATGACTTCCATTAAATGCAGTTATATGAAGACTCAACTTCAATGCTTTAATTTTTGAATTTAATT
>NW_018392270.1:54842-59454 GCF_900095145.1 Mus pahari | reverse complement strand
GAGGTGGATGCTTGCAGCCACCCATTGGACTGAGTGTGGAGTCCCTGATGGAGAAGTTGGAGAAGGGACTGAAGGAGCTGAAGGGGTTTGCAGCCCAGGGTGGGGAGCAACACTGTCAACTGGCCAGATCCCTGGAAGCTTCCAGGACAGGACAACCAACCAAAGAGATACATTGTGCGACCCATGGTTCCAGCCATGTATGTGGCTGAGAATGGTCTAGTTGTATATCAAGGGCAGGCATAGCTCTTGGTCCTGTGGGTGTTCGATACCCCAGTGTAGGGGAATGACAGTTCATGGAGGTAGAGAGGATGGGTGGGTGAGGGAGCACCCTCATAGAAGCAGGTGGAGGGGGGTGGAATACAGGGTTTTTTGAGGGGAGACCTGAAGAGGGGATAACTTTTGAAATGTAAATAAAGAATATATTTTTAAAAAATCAGAAATTCAAGGCATGTTTGGTAAATACAGTGCGTTTGAACCAAGCTAGTCTAATGAGAATTTATGCCAAAGAATAGCAGAAAAATACAGACATCCAACAAACTAATTTGATCTGAAATGTCAAAGAGAAAAATCTTTAACAAATGATCACCTTTCTTTAAACTTGGATTTAAACTGGAGAGTAACACAGTATTAAATTTACTATAGGAACACCAAAGGAAGATAAATGAAATCAAGGTTGCCATGAACATACAGGAGGGGAGAGGAGAGAGGAGACTGGATTCAGTATACACATTAGTCAGCTATGAGATTTTATTTGAGTACAATCAATGAAGGATGTGTATTGAACGTGAGCAAGAAGGAAAAGAATGCAGCAGACACTAATCCTTCACAAATACACGTGCTGCATAGAGGCTGCATCATGAGATCTTAACTTTCCTCCCATAATGATGCTCACCTAGACCTGCACACTAGAAACACAAGTGAGGCTCACGCTGCTAACTGGGTTCATTAGAAGATGGTATTGTAACAGATGCACAAAGTTTTGTGTCTTTGCACTGGAGTAATTGCTTGTGGTGGATGCAGGAACCATCTCACCACTGAACTCCCTTAGGCAGACCTCAGGTCTGACGCTAGTAACACCATCATAAGGCAACAGTTCTGTAGCACAGCCAAGGTACAAAAAGATATCTTAACTTGGATTCAGGCATCTTCTCTCCCTCTGGCACCTCACTTTAAATGTTACCACTTGTTCTTCTCTGACTTTGTATGGTTGTATTGGATGTAAATAAATTTATTATCTCTGTGGTCAGACACAGAGGCAAATACCAGAAATCTAAGTGCTTGGGAGAAGGATCCTGAAGACTAGTGCTAGTCTGTGTTAAACGATAATTTATATAGAAAAAATTAATAACAATACTAATAATCTCATTGATTAGAACTCATTAATACACCTTATACTGCTATTTGTCTTCTGGCCACTTCTGTGACAGCATGTTTAAGAGTGTCCTTCATAGAAAGAAAGGGAGGTATTTTCTGGAAGCTAGCTGTCCAGAGTGACAGGGCCACATTTATAATATAATTGACCCAGAACCAGACTGGCTATGTTTCAAGGCACTGAAGAAAACTATCTCTGAGAGAGTCATCACTGTGGGTACCGTGCCTCAGAGAGTTTCTGTAGCTGCTGAAGAAGAAGCTCAGTGAATGCCACAAATTAAATGACATTATGAACAAAAACAGACAGAAACAGTACATAAATCTCAAGAAAAAAAAGAAACAGACAAACGAATTTAAAACTTGCACATGTAAAATAAGCATGATGGACATCTTTCAAGTGAGAATAGACAACCAGACACCCCTGTTCATAGTCCCAACACCAGAGAGATGAAGATATGTGGATAAATAATTCAAGGACAGACAGGGTAAGATGAACCCTTAACTCAAATTAACAAAATATCATACATTGCTGTTCATTATGGGATTCTAAAATTTAGAATGAGTCAGACAAGTTAGAGGCCTCAGAGGTCTCACACTTATATTTGTACTTCAGCAAATGAAATATTTCTTTAATTCAATTTTTCGATATGTCTGAGTCAAAATCAACTTTTACATAATAGACTGTGCTTCAAGAAAATTGTTAGGATTTTTAGTCCTATAAAATGTGGTACTTCCTAAGTGGAGAAAATGGTGCTGAAGATAATGAAGTCAAATTGCATTAACTTTTACAGTTATGGCCTAAACTTGGGTTTCTCTCAACCTCCAACAAAGCAGCATCTTTAACAGTGAGTAGAAGTCAGTGCAGAGATGTGGACATTGGTCAAAATGCTTAGGAGAAGCATTTTGTGCTCAGCCCTAAAGGAGACATCTACATCAACTTCTTCCCTTCCATGCTATCAGCAAGACTCAACGAACAACATCAAAGAGGATATAGAAAGAATGTAGGCACCAGAGAAGGGGAAATGCTCTTTTAAATGTAGGCTCTGGATAAGATGATTTCCAAAAACATAGGCACGAACATTTAAATCTTAACTAATCACTTTTCTTAGGTGACAGATGCTAGAAAGAAGAGATTCATTCTTTTTTATCATATTTCCACTGGTGGGTTTCTTTGCTCCAGTGGATGACCATGTACCATAATTACAAAGACATGAGTTAGCAGGGCATATATTAGAGCTGATGCAGAGGTAGCCTTTAGGGCAGAGTTGGGATGACACAATCATATTTTATTTTATATATGTGAAGTACTGAAGAAAAACAAATACTATTAATAAAAATCTTCCCTCTATAACACTTTTTCAGACTCTATCTTATGCAACTTGTCCTTACCCCTGAGCTCCATAGAAAATGAAGAAATCCATGTGAAATGAGAGAAAACCCTTTGCACACAATCCTCCCAATTCCCACATCCCTGTTAGAATCTGAAGGGCTCTCAGAAACTCACAGTTTAGATGGGCCATTGTCAATCCATGCCCAATCTTTTTTCTTATTATCGTATGACAATCCGAACCAGTAACTGTCTGAAAGAACCAGGAGATGAAGCAACTTCTGTAAAGGAAACAACAGACCTTACCATAAAATTTCTGTCTGATTAGAGAAGAACAAGAAGGAAAAGTTCCCAGCATTCCTGTGTCATTCTCTGCTGGCCTATCCTCCCACTGTTCAGTCCCACTCTTCTCATTTTCTAAAGTAGTTTCCTACAGTAGCACATTTAAATATTATACTATGCCAGTTCAATAAGTTATTTAAAATAAAACATTCAGGGGTCCTGAGATACTGGGTTCATTACATGATTTTTAGCTATGTTTCTTAGACCTAGTCTCACTATATAAACAAGTCTGTCCTTGAACTTACAATCTTCCTGTTCAAGGCCCATTAAAACTTATATATCATTAAAGAAATTCTGATCCTATAAGAAATTATTCAAATGTGAATTCTGGAATATTTCATAAGCACTGAGGATGTGTTCATATGGGAATAATGCCCTGTTTTCAAAGAAAATTTATAAAGATGAAAACTGCTCTGTAAAACACTGTGCATTGCCTTATTTATAATAGCCAAAAGCTGGAAAGAAACCAGATGTCCCTCAACAGAGAAATGGATACAGAAAATGTGGTACATTTACACAATGGAGTACAACTCAGCTATTAAAAACAATGAATTCATGAATTTTTTAGGCATATGGATGGATCTGGAGGATAGCATCCTGAGTGAGGTAACCCAATAACAAAAGAACTCACATGATATGCACTCACTGATAAGTGGATATTAGCCCAGAAACATAGAATACCCATATACAATTTGCAAAATTCAAGAAAATCAAGAAAAAGGAAGACCAATGTGTGTAGATTTTTCATTCCTCCTTAGATAGGGGACAATATATCCATGGAAGGAGTTACAGAAGCAAAGTTTGGAGCTAAGACGAAAGGATGGACCATCCAGAGACTACCCCACCTGAGAATCAATCCCATAATCAGCCACCAAACCCAGACACTATTGCACATGCCAGTTAGAGGAGCTAGAGAAAGTACACAAGGAGCTGAAGGGGTCTGCAACTCTATATGTGGAACAACAATATGAACTAATCAGTACCCCCAGAGCTCTTGTCTCTAGCTGCATATGTAGCAGAAGATGACCTAGTCAGCCGTCATAGGGAAGAGAGGCCCCTTGGTCTTGCAATCTTTTTAGGTCCCAGTACAGGGGAAAGCCAGGGTCAAGAAGTGGGAGTGGGTGGGGAGGGGAGCAAGGCAGGAGAAGGGTATAGGGGACATTTGGGATAGCATTTGAAATGTAAATGAAGAAAATATCTAATAAAAAATGAAAAAAAATACACTGTGCATTAAGATCCATGCTCCAGAGAGGATAGAGAAGTGACAGAACTGAGTAGGTGGGGAGATATTTGCTAGTATTGAAGGGATTTTACATATGACACTTGAGTGCTCTAAAGATGTCTAATTAAGTGAGTAATTGTATTTTAAAATATGAGTGTGTTTAAATTTATTTGTTAGTGGTGTTAGTCTCTCTCTATCTCTCTATCTTAGGCTCTCTGTCTTTCTGTCTCCTTTCTCTTTATGTGTGTGTTTGTGTGTGTGCATGTGTGTGTGCATGTGTGTGCGCGTGCGCGTGCGCGTGCGTGTGTGTGTGTGTGTGTGTGTGTGTGTGTGTGTGTGTGTGTGTGTGT
>NW_018392270.1:41427-53682 GCF_900095145.1 Mus pahari | reverse complement strand
AAAAAAAAAAAACAAGATGAAAAACAAGTGACAACTCATTCTGGCAAGGATATGGACCAAGAGGAATACTCTTCCACTTCTGGTGGCAGGGAAAAATTGTAAATCACTTTGAAAGTTCATTTTTTGGTTTCTGATAAAACTGGCAATACTTCTACTTCAAGACCCAGCTTATCCTGGGCATATACCCAAATTAAACAGGACATGTCAGAATGTTGGAAACTTTGTTCTCTTTTAAATAGTCATTTCTAAAGATGAATATCATTTTTATAGAATGTGGCAATAGTATGCAGTAATGATTATGGATAGTTTCAGTGAAAATATCCCTGGGGCTAACTAGTCAAACCATGTAATACCACATTTCTCATACCATCTCATTTTGCAAACAAGCCCAGAGCTAAGCTACTTTCCCTGTTGTCATCTGATTACTCATCTCAGGCAGCCTCACTTCCATATTTCAAACATTAAACCCTAGATAGAGGAAACTTTCTTGGCACTAAGGAGTTAAATGACTGTCAGTAATAGGGTATGCTGAACCAAAGGATTAAACTTGGTCTGAGAAAGACATGCTTTCTGAAGGACTCTCTTATAGCCTCCTGAGAAAGGAAGGAGACTGAAAAAATAGAAGTGTTTCTATAGAAACCACTCTCCACTTAATATATATACCTGGATTCAGTATCTCACTATTCAGGGTTAGAGATGGAGTCTTAGAGAACAAAAGGGCAAGTAAGTATCTACAGTACCAGTTCATCCTCATCATCTATCTTCAGAAGGGATAAGCTAGAATTCTGGCAGGTTTGTTTACATCCACTCCATGTTTTTCTGTCGATGATGAAATAATAACATTTTATGCCATAGCAGAACCAGTATATTTCAACACCTCTGCCTGCAACAGAGAAGGTAAATGGTTAAACTTATTGTTCTCTGGTGTTCTGTTATCAGAACATTGTATTTATTAAGCCTGTGTGTAAAAAATGTAAAATCCCACATAGCACAGAAATTAAGATTTTATGATGCCCAGAGTCCCCTGCATCCCCGGGTTCTATGAAACGTTGTTAATATCTTGGTGTAACTAAAGCATTTGGAATCTGAAACTCATGCCTTTTTAAATCATTATATCAAAAAAGAAAGAGATGTCATCTTGGAGCACAGCTGTGGCAATGTGTATAGAGCAACTAAAATGGATAGAAATTGAAATTTTCTCAATTTCAGTAATAAAATTATTCATGATATTTTTGGGAACTCACACTGGGGTTTACTCATTCCCACACACATTAATCCTCTCATCCACTCTCTCTTCATCCGCAACTTTATTCTCAGGAAGAAACTTCCTCTTCTGATGGACAACTGTTTTTGGTTAGTTGCATTACATATTCGGATATTTATGACTATTAAAACACTTTTTTCAAGAGTGAAAGCATTGTTTCTAATGCATAAGCTTTATTTCCTTAGGATTTTGTTTCTTTAGAACATTTGGTGTTTTTCAAAACCCTAGTTTGCCTGCTGGTTTGAAATTTTGGATGTTTATGACAATTAAAACAATTTCTTTTGGCGTGAAAGTGTTGTTCTTTCCTTCCTTCCTTCCTTCCTTTTTTCCTTCCTTCCTTCCTTCCTTCCTTCCTTCCTTCCTTCTTTCTTTTTTTTTTGTCAGGGGGAGAGGTTTCAAGACAGGTTTTCACTGTGTATCCATGGATATCCAGAAACTCGGTCTGTACACAATGCTGGCCTCAATCTCAGAAATCCAGCTGCCTCTCTCTCCCAATTTTTGGGATTAAAGGCTTGCACCATCACTGCCAAATGAAAGTGTTGTTTCTAATGCTTAAGCTTCATATTCTTAGGGGTTCATTTCTCTAGATTATTTCATGTTTTTTTTAATACTAGTTTTTACATTAGTTTTAAATATTTCAGAAGTCTTCTTGACTCATTAAATAATAATAATAATAATAATAATAATAATAATAATAATAATAATAATAATAATAAAATTTCTAATTGTTTCTCACTCCTTGATTCCCCTCCCCAATATTTTTTCTTACAGTTTCCCATTGTTTTACTCAGGATATCCGATTTATTCCCTTACATCTAAAAGGTATAATAAGGGCTATATTTACATCTAAAAGGTAGAATAAGGGTTATATTTTTCCTTTCTGTTTTTTTCACATTTTAAAACTTGATTGCTTTATTTTTTTAAGCTTAGTTTTGAACAATTTTGTACATAATTACCCTCTAACTAATACTATTTTCTTCCCTCTCACCCTCATGCATAACTAAGCCCAGATGAAATAGAACATTATACTTTTCAAAAAAAACTAGTAGGATATTTTCAAATTACTAAAATTATTAAAATACATTTTTAAAAAAGGGATTTAAGACACTTAAAACACTTACCTCTGAGGCCACCTTTTCTAGCCCTCTGAGTTTCCTCAAGCCTCACCTGGTTCTGCAACACTGAAGACTTATGAGATCTCACAGTTGATAAAGTGACCTCCTGCTCACTCATCTTGGGAATATTAGAGTATGCTCTCTGTTAAAATATTTCCTTCAGTGTTTTCTAAAGAAAATGTTAAAACACCAACCTATAGGAAGATACCTGGATCTGATGATACAGAAGATTGGGAAAGGGTGGAGTATGACTTAATTAGTCATCAAAACACCCTGACATGGACTGACATCAGTTTCCATTACAGGTGAGAAACCTTTACAGATTTGGGTTAAAATTGTTTATATTTCTAATGGTAACAGCAATTTCTAGGAAATATGAAAGAATTAAAAATTGACTACAAAGTCATTATAATATGGACACAGCCAGTGTGTTCAAAGTATTCAGCACATTAAAATGTTAAGTAAAAAATGGTACTGAAAATCATTGAAAAAAATTAAACAATCTATTCAAATAACGAAGAGTCAAAGATTTAGGAATAAATAAAAATGTTGCTTCAAAATTATTTACACATCTTGATAAACGCATGAATAGTAAATGACCTTTCAGGTTTTTTTTATACATGACTTTCAGAGTTTCCCAGACACTATTGCAGGTGACTCAAGACACATAAATGTCTCTTGGTTTGAAGCCCCAATCAGCTGAGATGTACAAACTCTCCACCCATCCAGTCTACACATTCCTCTCCATGCTAGGACTAGGTAAGTGGATTCAACCTGAAAAGATCCTATTGAGTGGGATAATTCAGGCCCAGAAAGGCAATACTGAATATTCTCTCTCATCTGAGGTTTCTGGCTCAAAGTCTTCAGAAATGATTTGTTACCTTTAGTAAATGAAGTAATGAGGAAAGTAGAAGGGAGACTTTGTCAGTGGGGTATGGGAGCAACAGAAAAGAGGATAGAAGATACTATATGAAGTTTCAATTTTTTTTTTTGGGGGGGGGAGGGCTTTCAAGACAGGGTTTCTTTGTAGAGCCCTGGCTATCCTGGAACTCACTTTGTAGACCAGGCTGGCATTGAACTCAGAAATCCACATGCCTCTGCCTCCTGAGTGCTGGGATTAAAGGTGTGTGCCACCACGACCAGATGATGTTTCTATCTTAAATAATTCCTTCTACACAGTCATGTCACATAAAAACATACTCATACATAATGTTGCAAGAGGAGGTTATATGAAAAAATCGTCACTATGCAGCATACATGATCTAATGTCCTTAAAAGGTACAATCTGATAATACATATCAATGTATTTGTAAACAGTAAATATTTGTAACTGACATTACCCTTACATTAATATCTGAGGTAAGAAGCAGCGTTTAGTAATGACAAGCTGCACATGTGATAACATGCTCTTCTAATTTTTAATTTATGAAGGTTTCTGAAGTGATTCACCATTCATCTTATTTCTTGACAGAAAACATCCTTCAATTACAGAATTGTTTTCCAAATTGTCATTTATTAATAATGCTCTTGGGATGACTGTGCCCAAGCCAATGTCCATGTGCCAAGAAGATATCTTTACAAAGTGAGTTCTTCCACTCCACTTTCCTTAGATTTACAGGGATCAAACTCAGGTATCCAGTAGCAATTACATTTATACACTGACACATTTTACCTGCATCCTATTATCACATCTTTCAGATGAATAATATATAAACATTTAACCCAGTTAAAGAGTCATGAACTCCATAGATTCCTCTACCTCGATTTCTTAGCGTACAAGTTCCAGCATACTCTGAAAGAAAATCACCTGTGCAGAATAACAGTTTTCACATGCTGCCAGATTTAACCTCCTATAACACAGTCAGAAGATCTCCCATCAATCCTATTCTCATGTCACACCATGTGAAATTCTCTACAGTATATTTGGTCATTTGATAGAAAAACAATAAAAGCAGCCATTGTTACCTGTGTCTCTCCCCTGAAGCGGTGCTGGTAGAAGGAATGGATGCCTCAATTGGGGTAATGTGGGCCTTTCCTGCTCTGTATCCCCTAAGAGGCTCCAAGAAGAAAGGCAGAACTAAATTTGCCCAGAGTGATACCCAACCTCATGGTTTTCTGCCCCTCCTCTTGACCAAATCGAAAAGAGGAAATTGCTTTTGAAATCTGAGTCTGACAGCAAATTAAAGAAGCAAAATATTTTGCCAGATGCTGCAAAAGTAATGTCTATAAATGATATTTGAAGGAGAAGATGAGCATTCCTGCACAGAAAGCAAAACCTGTGTCTTTAGCAAAATCATTGGGAAAATGATGGACTTAAACTTGTCTGCTCATAATTTTATATATGACTATCAGAAATCTTCTATTATGCTGCTATTTTTATGTTTATTTTTTTGATTTTGAATCATGCTAATTGTATCTCAGTAGGTATTAGAAATGCCTTTAAAGCACATTTCCACTGGTAAAGTCTTCCTTTACATGCTTCTAGCTTTTTAATCATAGATAATATAGACTGTGAAAATCAATGTTATTCTACATGGAGTGGTTTACTACTAATATTTTCATGGTGCTATGATATCAAATCCAAGACTCTGAGCATGCTCAACAAATCCTCTTCCCCTGGGCTACAGACTCATGACTCAGGTTGCTTTTCTTCTGGTGTTTTGTTTTTGGTTTGTTTTTTGTTGTTGTGGGGGTTGTAGATGTTTTGAGATAGTTGTACTTTGCTATGGACCACAAGCTGCTCTCACACTCACAGTCCTCTGGTATCATGCTTTTCTGTCTTTAGAAAATATTAAGAAAGATATTTTATGCATGAAGTCATGGGATTCGAGGAGATATATACTTTAGGAACTCTAGTATAGATTATCATATGGCATCTAGTTCATTTACAATCAGTTGGCATGAAAATATTCACAAATGAGTTTTAGACATGAGATGAAGTGATTTTTGTTTTGTGAATTCTATAATTGGGTTTGTGATGAGAATTCCTGCTAAGAGGGTGTTTCAGTAGGCTGATATAAAGTACAGAAAGGTGAGGTCGAAATGCTGTGGGTCTAGGGAGTAATTATCTTACCAGAGGCTAGCTCTAGCCCTTTAAGTAACCTGTGTCAGAACTAACATCCTATGATTAATAGATTAAAAGCTTCATGAACTCTATGAACATAGCTGACCACTAACTTCCATTAACCTGAAGGCTTAGGCTGTCTTCTGATGACCTATAGAAAATCATCTTCTATCTTGTTTCAATCACTTCTCTGATGTACACAAATGTATAATAAAATTGTCCTGATTTATGATTTTCTACATTCTTTATAACTTCAAAATTTTAAGAAACTGCTTCTATATTGGAACATGCAAGCATGATCTCTCAAAATGTTTCCAGAAAACACTATCCTTTATTTCTTTTAAGGTGAAAGCTTGATTTTGCATCAGTAGACCTTCTTTGACAGCCCTTGCTGTGTAAAAATTTATAGTGAGGTTGCACATTCTAGTGATCCTTTACATGCTGAATACTTTAGACACTTCATTGGGATTGAGGGTACAGTTCATGGTAGGGCATGTACAAAGTCTTGACCTCATACAACACAGTAATCATAATAGCAACAATAGTAACAGAAATTACAATGATAGTAATAAAAACAATGATGATAATAACAGAAAAAGAGAGGAGGTAAAAGACTATTTGACTTCAATAGTCTCTTGTTATAAGCTCACCCTTTTTATTATATGTTCACATCTCTCACTAAACTTTACTTTCATGTGATTGTAGATTTTCCAACGGGTTGGTTTGTTTTTGAGGAAAACAAATTAAATTGTTTTTTAAGTCAAGAGACAGCGATTACCCACATACTGGGAAATGGTAGATGGCTAAGACTAGAAGAGAAACTAATGATACACTGTCAAGCCTGATGCCTAATAATGTAGGTCAGAGGGGACCATGTGATTCACTCTTCCATTACTAACTTCAAGTCACACTTGAATTATCACTACTCAGTGGCTTCTGTATTTCTTCCTTTCACTCTACCTGCAATATTTTCTCCCACTTTATAAACTACTCATGTGCTTATCAATAAAGAGTGCTGCCTGTTTCTTATATGACCAAGGTCTGTCTCCTTAAATTGTTCTCTTTATAGATGTAAGAGAAGAACTGTTACATTGATCATTATTGCTTCATGTGTGTTTGTGTGTGTGTGTGTGTGTGCGCGCGCGCGCGTGTGTGTGTGTGTGTGTGTGTGTGTGTGTGTGTGTGTGTGTGTGTGTGTGTGTAAGAAATGTTGAGGGCATATATTCCATGTGGTGTACAGAGGGAAACTTTGGGTTAGTTCTTTTTTTCTACAGAGAATTCAATGAGGCAAACTTTTGGGTGTCATCAGTCTAAGACAATTCAAATTCCAGTTTTTTGAAACTTTAACCCAAATATCTATGAGTTACCACTCAAGTCTGCCATTATGCACCTGACATTCACTAAAATAGATGACAGACTTTATTTTTTTATTATTATTATTTTCTTTATTTACATTTCAAATGCTATCCCGAAAGTTCCCTATACCCCCCTGCCCCTGCTCCCCTACCCACCCACTCCCACTACTTGGTCCAGGCCTTCCCTTGTGATGGGTCATATAAAGTTTGCTAGACCAAGGGACCTCTCTTCCCAGTGATGGACGATTAGGCCATCTTCTGCTACATATGCAGCTAGAGACACAAGCTCAGGGGGTACTGGTTAGTTCATATTGTTGTTCCACCTACAGGGTTGCAGCCCCTTCAGTTTCTTGGGTACTTTCTCTAGCTCCTCCATTGGGGACCCTGTGTTCCATCCAATAGCTGGCTGTGAGCATCCACTTTGGTGTTTGTCAGGCACTGGCATAGCCTCACAAGAGGCCGCAATATCAGGGTCACTTCAGCAGAATCTTGCTGGCATGAGCATTAGTATCTAGGTTTGGTGGCTGATGATGGGATGGATTCCTGGATGGGGTAGTCTCTGGATAGTCCATCCTTTCATCTTAGCTCTAAATTTTGTCTCTGTACCTATATCCGTTCATGAGTATTTTGTTCCTTATTCTAAGGAGGAATGAAGTATCCACACAATGGTCATCCTTCTTGGTTTTCTTCTGTTTTTCATAATGTATCTTGGGTATTCTAAGTTTCTGGGCTAATATCTGCTTATCAGTGAGTGCATATCTAGTGACTTCTTTTGTGATTAGGTTACCTCACTAAGGATGATATCCTCCAGATACATTCATTTGCCTAAAAATTTAATAAATTCATTGTTTTTAATAGCTGAGTGGTACTCCATTGTGTAAATGTACCACAGTTTCTGTATCCATTCCTCTATTGAGGGACATCTGAGTTCTTTCCAGCTTCTGGCTATTATAAATAAAGCTACTATGAACATAGTGGAGCATGTGTTCTTATTACCAGTTGGAAGATCTTCTGGGTATATGCCCAGAAGTTGACAGACTTTTAATAATCTCAACAGTGTAAGAAAAGTTCCATGGGTGCAATGTGGATGATTCCATAATAACTCCAGCTAGTCACTTTTGTCTGTAACCACACACCCTGGAGGAATCATTCTATTTCTAAGCTAAACTAAACACACACATACACACACACACACACACACACACACACACACACACACACACACACACATACACACACACATGCAGAGAAGTGGGGTGGAGAAGCAACAGTGTTGAACAAAATTGTCTCACTGCCCTGTGGAGGCAGATGCTTGTGCTGTCTCAGCTTTTAACAGGGATGACTTAAGAAGTCAGCTGGCTGACTTAAGGACACTCTGGACCTATGCTTCAAATAAATCATTAATTCATGCATAGACTATGGATACAATGGACATTTAGAAGGGCATGGGTTGTAGCTTCCCACGAAGCATGACTCTGGCACCGGAGGCATCATGAGTGGAAACACCAAACCAGGCACTTGTGACTTCATGTAAGTCCCATCATTCACAGATTCTTCCACCACAGTACATCAGAAGACCTGTTTCTTTACAGGATTGCTGTGAAGGTTTAATGAGATACACAAATAGCATTTTGTTTTCTTTTGTGTGAGACAGGTCCTCACTATTTAGCCCTGTCTGGGCTGGAATTTACCATGTAGAACAGGTTGGCTTCAAAATCATAGAAATTGAATGATAATTTCTCCCAGGTGTTGGGATGAAAGCTATGAATCACCACATGAAGCTTCAAATAATGTTTTTAATCATAACCTGGCAAATGGATAGTAAGTAGCATTCAACAGTGAATGTTACTTTGGGGGCAGCACTCCAGTCTTTGTTTAGCATATTATCTGAGCAAAACACTGATACTTGAAGCTTATGTTTTCATGTGGTCATTAAGATTGAGTCACCTCCTTTTTAGCTTTAGAATAACTATAATCAGGAATACAGAAAAAAAACTGGTAGGTTTCAAGAGAAGTTTGTTTTTTATGTTGCAATTTTGGAGCATTTTATGTTCCAGAAGCTTCTCTAAGATACAAATGGGCTAGATTTTCTAAGAGTGCAGGTGTTTGGAAGGACAGGATAGGGAGGGAACATGAGCAAAAGTGAGAAACTGACACATCTACAGCCCTGAGTTACTGCTGCTCTAGAAAACCCACATTCCTCCCTCATCTGAGAGGTTTATGTCACCTTGCACACGGAAATATTAATGGTACTGAGACTTTCTTGCATCCTTATCTCTGCTAAGAGGGTGTCATCTTTACCACAGGGGCTAACCACATGCTCAGGCCATACATCTTTGTGATTTCTGCACATTTTTGCCTCCTCTAACATCATGCAAAGACCGTGAGCTAGAAATCCAGAGCTGCTTGTTTATTATTGTGGCCATAGCATTAGTGAGAGATGAGGGGCCTTCCAGTGTGATTGAGGAAGGAGGAATGTTATTAAGAGAGACTGAACACACAGTGGGTGTTTCTTTTTTGTTTCTTTGTTTGTTTGGACAGATAGGAGCATGCCTAAAACTGTAAAGTCGAAGAACAGCAGCTTTCTCTAAGCTTTGTACACTTGAGCTCTAAATTTATAGACAAATGTAAACTGTTAAGAGACACAATTAGCATTGAATAGTGACTACCAATGGAATGTACTTGATTGACAGTCCTGTTTTTTTTTCCAAAAGTGCAGCATAAACCATGACCTACCAAACTCACATCTCACATGACCAGGTAATAAAACAGTGAAGTGAAACACTAGAAGAAATATTTGTTTTCTGTAGTTTAGTCCCTAAATTTATTGTAAAAAAATACAAATACAAAAACATTCATAAGAAAACACACACAAACACAAACACACACACACACACACACACACATACACACGTATATCTGCTATCACGTCATTCTTTTACTTTTGGTTGTGTGCTTACTTTGGTGTTCCTTCTTCTTGAATTTCATGAATTTTGGGAAATGTATCTTGGGTATTCCTAGCTATTGGGCTAATATCCACTTATCAGTGAGTGCATATCATGTGTGTTCTTTTGTGATTGGGTTACCTCACTCAGGATGATATGCTCCAGATCCATCCAATTGTCCAAGAATTTCATGAATTCTTTGCTTTTAATAGTTGAGTAGTATTCCATTGTATATATGTACCACATATTCTGTATCCATTTCTCTATTTAGGGTCATCTGGGTTCTTTAGAGCTTCTGGCTATTATAAAGAAGGCTTCTATGAATATATTGGAGCATGTGTCCTTATTATATGTTGGAGCATCTTCTGGGTATATACCCAGGCATGGTATTTCTAGAACTGTTAGTATTGTATTCAATTTTCTGAGGTACCACCAAACTGATTTCCAGAGTGGTTGTACCAGATTGCAATCCCACCAGAAATGGAAGAGTGTTCCTCTTCATCCACATCATTGCCAGCATCTGCTGTCACCTGAGTTTTGATCTTAGCCATTGTTACTGGTGTGAGGTGCAATCTCAATATTGTTTTGATTTTTATTTCCCTGCTGACTAAGGATGTTGAACCTGTTCTTAGGTGCTTCTCAGCCATTTGGTATTCCTCAGCTGAGAATTCTTTGTTTTGCCTTGCACCCCATTTTTATAGGGTTATTTGGTTTTCTGGAATCTAACTTCTTGAGTTCTTTGTATGTACTGGATATTAACCCTCTATCAGATTGGGATTGGTAAAGATATTTTCCCAATATGTTGATTATCTTTTTGTCTTACTGACAGTGTCCTTTGCCTTACAGAAGCTTTGAAATTTTAAGAGGTCCTTTTTAACAATTCTTGATGTTAGAGCTTACACCGTTAGTGTCCTGTTCAGGAAAATTTCCCCTGTGCGCCTGTATTGGAGACTTTTTCCTCAAAATCTCTCCTATTATTTTCAACACCACTTCATGGTAAAAGTCACTGAAAGATTAGGACTTCAAGGACCAAACCTAAACATACTAAAAACAATATACTCCAAACCAGTCCACAACATCAAACTAAATGGAAAGAAACTTGAAACAATCCCACTAACATCAGGAACTAGACAAGGTTGCCCACTCTTTTCCTACCCATTTAATGTAGTACTTGAATTCCTAGCCAGAGCAATTAGAGAACAAAAGGAGATTAAAGGGACATAAATAGTACTGTATATTGTTAAGGGGCACAATATACAATTATTAACTCTGTAGCATGTACAGAACTAATAAATTCTTATATATGCTGTCTTAGAGTTACTAGTTTGAAAACAAATATTATTCATACACCTCTTCAAGGTCCATAATCTAATATTGTTATTCACATTTACAGATGCCCTCATTGAGTCTTGGGTGTCTCACTCTGGTGTCTGTCTCACTCTGGACACTAAAACAAACAAACTTAGGAAGAAATGGATTATTTCATTTCACATATTACTACTGAATAATATAGGAATATGGAATAAGAATTTAGGTGAAGTCTCAAAGCCGAAACCACAGAGGAAATATTTTTCTGACTTGAAACATGGCTCAGGTTTAGCTATTTTTCGTTTCTTTCATTTCTGTCTTTTTTTCAATAATTTATTTATATATTCAACACTCTCTCCTCTCCTACCATTGCCAGGCTCACATGCCCCTTTCCCATTAACCTTTTGCCATTTCCTCAGAGCAGGAGAAACCCTCCATGAGTAATGACAGGAGGGACCGATTTGGGAATGAGACAGGAGGGCAATGGGGAAAAGGGGTGACAGGATCCAGTGTGGGAGAAGACTGGGGAGATGTACAACAGATCAGGAAATTGAATAGAGATGAGTAGCAGTGGGGGACTGGGAACTGGGGCTAGCCACCAGAAAGTCCCAGATCCCAGAAAAGCAAGAGGATTCCAGGACCCAAAAAGAATGATATTAGCTGAAATACCCAACAGAGGGGAGAGAGACCCTCTAGAGACCATATCCAGTGGTTAGATGAGGCCTCCAGTTGAGGGATGAGGCCTCCCACCAATCGACAAAATTTTAACCCAGAATTGGTTCAGTCTAAAGGAAATACAGGGACAAAGAATGGAGCAGAGACTGAAGGAAAGTCCATTCAGAAACTGTCCCTTCTAGATGTGGTATGGACTACCATATTCAGTCACCAAACCCAGATGCTATTGCTTATGCCAAGAAGTGTTTGCTGACAGGATCCTGGTATAGCTGTCTCCTGAGAGGCTATGCCTGGGCCTGAAAAATACAGGAGCTGATGCTTGCGGTCAACCCTCAGACTACAAAGCATGGGGAGCCAAACGGAGGAGTTAGGGGAAGGACTGAAGGAACTGAAGGGATTTGCATCCCCATAGGAAGAACAATAATATCACTGTAGTGGCTATTCCTGGTTGTCAACTTGACTATATTTGAAATGAACTACAATCCAGAATTGGAAGGCTCACCAGTGAACCTAATCTGGAGGCTGGGAG
>NW_018392270.1:0-41077 GCF_900095145.1 Mus pahari | reverse complement strand
TTCTGTGACTCTAGAGAACCCTGACTAATACTATCACCAACCATATCCCCCAGATTTCTCAAGGATTAAACCACAAATCAAAAAATACACATGCAGGGACATGTGGATCCACCTACATATGTAGCAGAGGATGGCCTTATCTGGAATCGATGGGAGGGGAAGCCCTTTATCCTGTGATGCCCTAGTATAGAGGATTGCTCTGGTGGTGAGGCAGGAATGGGCATATGGGTGGGGGAGCACCCTTATAGGGTGCACAAGGAGGGAAAATGGGGGATGGGATAGGGGACCTGCCAAGGGGAAACTGGCAAGAGGATAATGTTTGAAAAGTAAATGGAATATCAAATAAAAATAAAAATTAATATAAAAACATAATAATTCATTAAAAAGAAACCTGACCTGGCACCTCTAATTACAGCACACACATCCACTACCACTAAAGCCATATATGGCAGTCCAGCTTAGGGAAGGGGATCCAAGGTAAGCAACAGAACAGCTACAACCTCCTCTCTGATTCTTGAGGGACCCATATGAAAATCAAGCTATACATATGTTAAAAATGTGTAGCAGTCATAAGTGCAGCCCTTGCATGCTCTTTTGTTGTTGTTTTAGTTTCTGTGTGCACCCATACATCCAGGTCAGTTGTTTCTGTAGGTCTTCCTGTGGTGTCCTTGACTTTTCAGGCTCCCTCAATCCTATCTCCACTGTTCCACAAGACTCCCTGAGCCTTGCCTAATATTTGACAGTAGGAACTCTACATCTGTTTCAATCAGATGTAAGAATGGATGAAGACTCTCAGGAAACAGTTATGCTAGGTCCCAGTCAGAACACATAGGCGAGTATCATTAATCTTGTCATGGTTTGAGCCTGTTCCAAGAAATGGATATCAAGTTGAGCAGTCATTGGTTGGCCATTCCTACCATTGCTGCTCCATATTAATTCAAGTGAATCTTATAGGCTAGACAAAATTTGACTCAAGGTATTGTGGGTAGGTTGTTGTGCATTTCCCTCCAGTGGAAGTCCCACTTGGCTATAGTAGGTGCCCACTTCAGTCTCCATATCTCCAGCTGCCAGAAGTTTCAACAATGGTATCTCATAAATACTAGGAACTTCTGCAATCCCAGGTCCCAGGCTATTCCCAGAGATGCCCTTCTATTGGTTTCCTTTCTCTCTCAGCCCCTTTCTGTACTCTCAACACCACCACAAAGGATCCCAGTCCCATCCACCTCTTCACACACTCTCACACCTAGTTCACTCAATTCATCCATCTATAATGCATATTTTATTTCCCCTTCTGAGTGAGATATAAGCTTCTTGATTTGAGTCCTCCTTGTGACTTAGATTCTTTGAATTTGTGGATTCTGACATGGTTATCCTGTACTTTATAGCTAACATAAAGTGAGTACATATTATTGTGTCTTTCTGGGTCAGTCTTATATCACTTGGGATAATATCTTATAGTTCCATCCATTTTCCTGCAACTTTCCTGATGTTTTCATTTTGAATGGCTGCATTGTATTCCATTGTTTAGATATACCACATTTTCTTTATCCATTCTTCAGGTGAAGGGCATTTAATTTGTTTCTCATGTGTTGCTATTACAAATAAAGCCTCTATAAAAATAGTTGGGGGGCAGGTTTCCTTGTCATACAGTGGAGCATATTTTAGGTAATCCTACATATTTTTATTTGATATACTGACAATATGTATTTCTTTCCTGTCCCTTTCATTATTTCATCCTGCCCCCTTTTGTTCCCTCCACCTCTACTCTTCCTCCCAAGTCCCTCCCTACTTCTATCGCCTGTGATTATTTTGTTCCCCCTTCTATGTAGAATTGAAGCATGTACATTTTGGCCTTCCTTCTTCAGCTCCATATGGTTTGTGTGTTGTATCTTGGGTATTATGAGCTTTGGGGCTAATATACATTTATCAGTGAGTAGGGACAATGTGTATTCTTTTGTGTATGGCTTACCTCATTCAGGATGATATTTTCTAGCTCCATTCATTTGCCTGTAAATTTCATGCAATCATTGATAGCTGTGTAATACTCCATTGTGTAAACGTACCACATTTTCTGTATCCATTTATCTGTTCAGGGACATCTGGGATTTTCCCAGTTTCTGTCTAGTATAAATAAGTCTGCTATAACCATGGTGAAGCATGTATCCTTGTTATATGTTGGAGCATGTTTTAGGTACATGCCTAGTAGTGGTATAGCTGGTTCTTCAGGTAGATATATTTCCATTAAGCTGAGGAACTTCAAGATTGATTTCCAAAGTTGTTTTAACAATTTGGGTATCACAAATATAAAATTAGAATGATACAGAAAAGATTAGCATGGTCCCTGTGCAAGGTGGGTCTAATTTTTTATTTCATTGTTCCACTTGTGAAGTTGATTTACAAAATATCAAGGTTAAAAACATACCAAAACCATTTAATCTCATCACTCAGAAGGCAGAAGCAACTGAATCTGAGTTCCTATCCGTTCTATGGAGAGAGTTCTAGAACAGCTAGGGTAGCACATAGAAAAGCTGTCTCAGAAAACAAACAAACAAACAAAAAACAAAAACAGCCCAAACAAACAAAAAAACAACACACCAGAAAACATATTAAAAAATTCAGGACAAAGGGACGTTAAAAATGACACCATCACTGAATGCACCTGAACCTGAACATGAAGGAAACTCTTAGAGTGGCAGTATCTAGTGTGTGGATATGTACACAGGTTCCAGATAAAACCAAGTTACTGTATCTATACTAACTGTCCTGAGTTTGATCATTTGGGTAGAGTTGTATAATATAAAGTATTGTCCATGGAATAAAATGAGGAATGTGTGCCTCAATTTTGTTTGGTTTGTTTGGTTCTATGACATAGGCTCTTGCTATATTCATTTTTCAACAATCATGTTTTAGCCTACTAATTGCCAGAATCACAGTGTAAGCTACTACATTTAAGGAACTTCAAGTATTACTACCTTTTCTATAAGGCTGAAAATTATAGATGAATTAAAGTGGATAGATAGGACAACTGATGACTTGGGTAAAAGATATTTCACATATCCATGAATTACCCTTGCAACTGGTCACCAAATTTGATATTATATTTTATGGATAAAGAAAACAATTATAACATTGAGAAAAACCTCTAAATTAATGAAAAAAACAAAACAAAACAAATAGTAACCAACTAACTTGAGATACCAAAGCCTACTACATTTCTTCTCTTAATTGTGCTTTCTACTAAGACAATTTGTCCTATCAATAATGGAAACTAGGGCTGTTTATTGGCGAGTTTATTTAGTTCTATGGGAGTTTGAACGAGCAGAAAAAGTACAATTCTCAAGGCTGTGGGCAAAAGGGTTTCCATTCATCAGAGCAGATATGTGCTGTCTCCAACTGGAAGGAAGCTGGCCTTTGTTCTGTCAAGTTAGATTCCAAACAACATTCCCATTGCTCTTGCAGCTTTGTTTCTCTTCACAGAAGACTATGTTCTGTAATCAAATACTAGTTTGTTGGAGTCTTGACTAATTACAAGAAACAAATAAGGATCAACATATTTCTTTTTTACCGTTCACTCTACTTGGAACATAAATCAGGGAATCTATCCAGTCTCTTCCCACAAATACAGTAGTAGAAGTGTGTACAGTTTGTATCTTCTAGTCTTGCTTTAGATAAAAATACACATCCTCCAGGCTTAAAGTTCATTTTCCTTATTTTCACATCACTAAAGAACAAAGACAAGAGTAGGCAACTGGTAAATTTTGAGTATTCACTGAAATAAATCATGATTTTACAAATTCTATTGACCAAAGTATACAGAATATAGAACTGTTTATCTTAAGTTCATCACAAAAATATTTCTTCTATAAGTTCATTAAAAAGAAATCGTCTATTCATCACAGCAAAACTCTACATCACATTTCAAACTCACAAATTTTTGATTAGTGGGTAAATCTGATTTTTAATATTTCCAAAGAATCATTTTACCCAATCTTGCTTTCACATTTATATTTCATCAATAAGAATGCTAGGACAATAGTAAACAGATGTGTTTGGCACACACAACAAGGTCTTCTATGTTTGAGTTTTAAGGAGAAAGGGCATATTTGAAATATAGTCACAGACAAGGGTTTATAACTAATGTTTTGGGATTGTTTGCCTTTCAAAGACACATAGTAATGTACTGAATTCCTTGTCTGCAACAGAACTCTGATTTCTGCAGGATGGTATATTAGAGGCCAAAACTATACTTCTGTTTAAAAAAAATCAGCTAAATAAAAAAAGTAAATTAGAACATAGACAAATTGCCACAAAAAAGGAGCACTGTGCATTCTGGGACACATAGGCTACATAGCAAAACTAGAAGTAAAAAGGTAATTATTTAATAATTAATAATTAAGATCCTCTTGTATAAATCAACAGAAATGAGATTTCTCCTCAGGTTTAGGTGTTAGGAGGAGTTGGACAAACTTCAGATGGTCAGGGAAGCACTGTTGCTAGTTTATCCCCTAATAGAGGAAGCTGACTAAAAAATGCACTCAAAGCAGATCCTCAAGAATGAACCCAGTGAGGCATTGTGGGACACAATTCATCATCTCAGTTGTGAGGGGATGAAGGTAGAGGGATCACAGTTCAAGGTTAACCTTCAATATATAGGAAGTTTGAGGCTAGCCTGGGTTAATGAGTCTCTGTCACATGAGAGAAAGAGAATGAAATCCACTGAAACCACATGGAAACTAGACTTCCACAGGAGGAGTCTTTAGCAGAATAAAACATTTTTGAGTTTTGGATTTAGGATGAGGAGAAATAGATTATTCAAATTTAATAAATTTAGGAATGGTGAAAAGATTAACAAATCAGATAAAAATGAAAAAAATATGATTTCGATTCTGAGGGTTCAAGGACAAAGGAGGATTGTGAACTGGAAAATAGGGAACAGGAGAGAATAAAGGATCTGTAAACTAAAACTAAGGATGTATATAGGCTTTAAGGAAAACCACTATTTAGTAAGCTTATAGTTGAACAAGAAAAAACAGACTCCATATTTCGTTGATGGTTTAGGGTCTTGCGTGTGTATATGCATATGTGTGTGTGTGTGTGTGTGTGTGTATGTTCATATTGTTTGATGTATATGTCATACTAAACAAAAAGTAATATTATTATTAAAGTTAATCAGTAAACAGATTTCTAACAGATTATAGATAAAGTATAAACTTGAGATTCACAGAACTCATCTTTAAATGAAATGTAAGCATACATACATATGTATATATAAACATGTTCTTATATTTATAAATAACTGACAATAATATAAGGTAACAACAGTAAAAAATGTTAAATGAATATCTGTTATACTCAGACTCATTGTATCTGTCATGAGCAGTCCCTCACTTTACACCATCTTAAGTTGTTGACATTCTAGTGCTCTTGCCATATTAGAACACACAATCCTCATAAGTATGTAATGCTAAGACGCTTTTGGTCAGCTCCTAGAATATACATCATTCTTTTGTAATGCTTGATCGAAAACTGCCTTATATATCTTATCCTTACTCATGAGCACCATAGAAAATAAGGAAAACTATGAGAAATGGAGAAAAACCTTTGCAGACAACCCTCTCAATCCCCAAGGCAGGGTTACAGTCTGAAGTATTCAGAAACTCACAGTTGAGATGAGCCATTGTCAATCCATGCCCATTCATTTTTTTTCTTATCATATGACAATCCAATCCAGTAACTGTCTGGAATAACCTGGTGTTGAAGGAATTTCTGTAAAGGAAGCAACATAGCTTATGATGAAATTTCTGTCTTTTGGATGAAAGAAAACACAGGAATAGTTCCCAGCACCCCTATGTCACACTCTGTTGTCCTCTCCTCCCATCACTCAGTCCCACCATATTCATTTTCTAAATTGACTTCCTAGTTATATCAAATTGATGTCAGTTCAGTAAGATATTTAAAATAAAAACGTCACTTGTCCAAAGTTCATGATTAGATTTGTGAGTCTGTTTCTTATACCAAGTCTCAGAATTTAAACAAGGTTACCTTTGAACTCACAATATTCCTACTTAAGGCTGGAATTTTTTAGATTTATCATTTTTGACTGATGTATCCATTCCTTCTATTGCATCTACTATGCCTGAGATAAGCAGAGAATTCTCAACAGAGAAATCGCTAATGGTGAAGAAGCACATTAGTAAATGTTCAAAGCTCTTTGCCACTAGGGAAATTCCAATCAAAACAAAACTGAAATCATGTTTTACCCCAATAGGAATGGCTAAGTTTAAAAAGTCAAGTGATAGCACATGCTGACAAGGATATGGAGAAAGGGGACCACTACTACACTGCTGGTGGGGAAGATCACATGTACAACCAATATAGAAATCAATGTGGTGGTTTCTCAGGATACTGGCAATAGTTCTACCCCTAGAACCAGTCATACCACTCCAGGGCATATACTCAAAATGTGTTCCACCATGCCACAGAGAATCATTGTCACATATGTTTATAGAAGTTTTATTCATAATACCTAGAAATTGGAAACATCTTAGATTTCCCTTTACTGAAGAATGGATAATGAAAATGTGCTACATTTATGCAATGTAGTACTTTTCAGCTATGAAAAGAAAAAGCATCATTAATTTTGCAGGCAAATCGATGGAACTTTAGAATATCACTCTAAACGAGCCAACTAAATCCCAAATGACATCCATGGTATATCTTACTTATCAATTGATATTATCCATAAAATTCAGATGTCCATGATACCCTCCACAGACCCCAGTGGCTGGATAAAAGAAGGGCACAAGCAACAATGCTTGAGTCCCACTTGGAAGCAGGAATGGAGCAATTATAGAAGGTAGATGGAGGGAGAGAACTGAGTGAAAAATTAGATCAATAGATGAGTCAGGGTTCAGAATCTGTTGTGCCTGATGGACATGAGAATGAATGGAAATCTGCAACTGATGGTGGGTTGGTTTTGAACATCTCCCAGAAGAGTTGGATACCAGTGATAGGGAAAGTACACAACAATCATTAGGGGTATCCTTAGCTTATTTGTATGTAACCTGGGGAGGCTGCTTCCTGATGCCAATAAAGAATCCTGGAGGAGTGACAGGGACACCAACATAACCACAAGACTTTGTCCTTAAACTTATCCTGTCTACAAGAAACACAGGGATTGGGGTTGGAGCAAAGTCTAAGGGAATAACCAACCAATAACCAATTTGACTTGAGTCAAATTCCCTGGAGAATCATTAATCGCTGACCCAACAAATGATACACAGTTATGCTTGCAAACGGGAATCTAGCATAGATGTCCTCTGTGAGGCTTGGTCCACAGTCTGAATCATACATACACAAACACCATAACTAAACAGTGGATGGAGCTTGAGGACTTTTCTGGATGAAGAGGTAAAAGGATTGTGGGTTCTGAAGGGGATAAGTACTCCATAGTAAGACCAAGAGAATCAATTAACCAAGGGTTCTCAGAGTTGGAACCACAAAACAAAGAACATACATGAGGTTGGATCTCAGCCTCTCTGCATATGTGCAGCTTGGCCTTCAGGTGTAAGTTCTGAACAGGCTTTCTATCTGAAAGGCTGTTGCCTGTACATGGCTTATGTTCTTATAACTGGACTGCATTGTCTAGCCTCAGTGGGAGCACATTCACCTTACCACATGGAAAAGTACTGTGCCAGGATGTGGGGCTACCTAGGGGGCCCCCATCCAATCAGAATAGAAGGCTGGTTAGGGGTGGATTATCGAAGGGATGACCAGGAGAGGGCCAGTGAGCAGGATGTAAAATGAAAAAAATATTACTACTTGCAATTCTCCTACTACTATTATTAAGTCTGCTAATAATCATAATAATCATAATACTAATAATAAATTTTAAAAATTGGTTATATTTACTGTGTCAAACGGAAAATTACACTATTATTTGACATTTAATATCCTTTTAGAATGTTATTTAAATATCTATTAAATTGATATATATATATACATTATACCATGTTATAAATAATGAAGTTTTCAAGGTGATCCTGCAATTATTTCTCTAGAAAAATAATCTACATATTTGAAAAGATTTTTATAAGCAATAATTTAAAGAGGAAATCACAGAATCTTGGAAACTGTTTTCTTTAAAATAGTCATTTCTAAAGATAGATATCTTTTTTACAGGACATTAAAATAGTATGCAGTAAATATTGTGGACAGTTTCAGTGGAAATCACTATGGAGCTAGCTGGTCAACCATTTAATTCCACATATCTCATATCATCTTAATTTGGAGACAAGACCAGAGCATAGCTACTTTCCCTGTTGTCATCTGATTACTCATCACAGCCAGCCTCACTTCCAGGTTCCAAAGAGCAAACCCTAGAATGATTGGGTTTTCTTGGCACTCTATAGAGATAAATGACTGTCAGTAAAAGGATATTCTATACCAAAGGATTGCAGTTCATCTGGGAAAGACATGATTTCTGAAGGATTCTCTTTTACACTCCTGAGAAAGGGAGGAGACTGAAAGACACAAGTGTCTTTGTAGTAATGAACTCCTCTTAACAGACTTGTGTCCCACAGTTTCATTCACATTACAGTAAAATAATATGCAAGTGAAAAAACCCTGGATTCAGTACCTCATTATTCAGGGTTAGAGACAGAGTCTAAGAAAATAAGGGGCAAGTAAGCCTCTACAGTACCAGTTCATCTTCATCATCTATCTTCAGAAAGGGTAAGCTGTAATGCTGGCAGTTCTGTTTACATCCATTCCATGTATTTTTGTTCTTGATGACATAATAACATTTAATACCATAGCAGAACCAGTATTTAACACCTCTGCCTACAACAAAGAAGGTAAATGGTTAAACTTATTATTTTCTGGTATTGTGTTATAAGCAGAATATATTTATTAAGTCTGTGTTTTAAAAGAGAGGTAAAATTTCATAGTTCTCAGAAAGTAAAATTCTTAGTGCCCAAACACCCCTGAACACCCATGATCTATGCAACACTGTTAAGACCAGTACAGATCTAGAAATATTTCCTGTGTCAATCATGGATGAATCATTAGAGAAAATGAAGCACACACATACACACACACACACACACACACACACACACACACATACACACACAATACTATTTATCCTTTAAAGCAAAATAAATCAGCTTGTCTGGATGATATATGCATTTGACATGAGAACTCCAAAGAGAAAGACAGGAAGATCACTAACAGTTTGAGGTCTTCCAAGGCTAAACAATGACTTTCATGTCAGTCTTCTCTACATTGCGTTTTCCAAGTCATCTGGGCTATAGAATGACATCATGTCTCACAACAAAACCCAAAGCAAGATGCTGATCTATGTGACAAACATCGCTGAACATGAGGATGGCTTGCAATGTGAAACACACTGGGCATAGGACCACACAATATGATACCATGCAGATCAGGTTTTTTTAAAAAGCCAGTTCTATGTGCAGAATCTTGTGTGATACCAGGGGCCAGAGGCAGTCAATGAGCACTCGCTATACAGAGACAGTTAAACTGCTGACAGAATTCTAGATCTGCAGTAATGCATTGTGCCCACACTTGTCCACATACTTCTATGCAATTAGCATTGTGCAAACTTCTGTGTTAAATTATTTTACCTTAAGAGAAATGAGACAAACAAGAGAGGTTTTGGTGTTGAAAGGTCTGTTGTTCCAGTTATGTTGATTCCTTCATTGTTGTGCCCACATGCACAAATGTTTAAAATTGAATACATTAAAATGTATGCAGTTTGTTTTGCAAGGTCCTCTCAATATGAATGTTTTGTTTAGAGAAATCCAGGAAATTCCCATGCTCTATTAAGTAAGTTTATTTACAACCTTCAATTTTCTGTGAAGTATCAATGTGTAGCTCCGACTGGCCTTGAAATTTCTGGGATATCCTTATATTACTGAATGTTATTATAATCCTCTTCCCTCAACCTCATAATCATAAGGATTACATCATTGTGCTATCCTATACAGGTAATTAAGTTATTTTAAAGTAATGGCACAAAGGTTTTCATGCATCTGGAATACTTCAAAGATTTTTTTTGGAGATTTTTCTTTTCCTGTCAGAAATTTTATTATGTAACAGTTTTAAATATATTAATCCTGACCTAATGAGAATCATCACATCCTACTATCACAGAGTGGTGAGATTATATACAAGAGCTCTTTGTTACAAATCTTGAAAAAAAGATAGTTAATGATGATTGATAAACTGTGTCAGAACAAATGAACAGTCACACACAGGGCTTGAAAAGTTCCTTGTGACTCTTGATCTTTTCATTTTCCCAGCCTCATTCATTGTGTCACTAACAGAGTTGCAACATTTACACATCATGGTGAAACTCCCTTGTCTTCTCCAAGGATGGTCCCTTTTTACACACAGTCCAGCATTCTCAAAACATGTCAGATAGGAAACACACATACACAATCAAAAATTTCCTCTTATAACTGCATCCATGTAAATGCTCTAAGTCCATTTTGGCATAAAAATTTCATAAATACACTCTTACTAAAACTTCCATATTGTCTCAGCAACAAAGTTGAAGACTCAGATTATCCTGTAGATTGAAACAATAAAAATTCTCAAGGGTACTGATTTGTAATTCCCTCCCTAAGGGGAAGTAGGAGTGCCAGACAGAACTTGGCTTCTAGAAACTATAAGATGCTCCTAATCCAAATATGGATTTCTGTGTTTTTATGTCTCTACATGAAGTAAGAAAACCCCAAATGATTAACCCAAAGATCACAAGCACCTTAAGCTCCTGGATGTACTTCAAACCTTCCAGAGAAAAAATAACAGATAATAATGCAATTCTGTACTCATTGTATTCCTCTGCTACATACCTGTGTGCTGTGAGGAATCTAAAACTGTCTTGGTTTCTTTGTACCATTTGTCCTGTTGTCTACTGAGGGATTCCAGAAGTTCATTGCCTGAACTACAATCTATATACTTATTTCTCAACATTTCTTCCTTTAAGTCGATGTCACTTGTCATATTCGTGGAGTTATGGTGGTGGTTTGGAGTTTCATGGCATTCACATTTTTTTTCACTCTTCTGAAAAACTAAATTAGTCATAGATATAAAATCAAAATGCTTATAAGAAATACATATTGAAAATTAAGGTAGAGAAAAAGCTTCATGTGGAAAGCCAACACATATCATTAATTTCACTGGTATTTAAAATTAGCAATTCAATTAACTCACTATAGAAACAGATACTTGAATTTTTCTCTAAGTTAAGTTTACTGTAAAATAAATAATAAAGTTGAATATAATTATGGTGGAAGTAACTTCCATTCACTTCAATTTTACAGCACAAATTTACAGATAATTACCTAAGTAAAATATTCAGTGAATACTTAACATACTCTAAAAATGTGAACGAAAAAACAAAACAAAACAAAACAAAACAAAACAAAACAAAAAATACCAACACGTTAAGAAATGGCACAATTCAAGCCAGGCATGGTGGAGCATTCCTTTAATCCCAGCACTTGGGAGGTAGAGGCAGGCAAATTTCTGATTTCAAGGCAAGTCTGGTCTACAAAGTGAGTTCCAGGACTGCCAGGGCTACAGGAAGAAACCCTGTATCAGAAAAAAATGGCACAATTCTTCTTGGAGCATATGGAGTATAATATATCACACACATAGCTATGTTTTAGCACAGCCTGAAAGTGATTCCCTCTGTGAATACAGAGAAATCCAATTAAGTTTCACTTTAATGTCTCTGTACAGATAACCTCAGTATACATTGAAGAAATATAAAAGGAAAGTCATCAATTCTTTGCACAGGTGTTTCTCAAAAAATGTTTACATTAGATTCACAATCACCTGAGCTCAGAAAGTAGACTATCACCCAGTCCTCAGAAGGAACATGACCAAAAATGACAGAACAGGGGAACTCTCAACAGCCCAGAGCCAACAGATTAAGTATGAAAGAGAACAGAACACTCCATTTTGTTGGTAAAAAAATATTTTAACACCAGAGATTTTGACTCATCCCCTGATAATCGACAGAATCATAGACAGTGTGTATAAGTGCACAGTTCCTGTTTAAAGCTATTTTTTAGGCAGAAGGAAAAGTAACATATCTCTCAATTACTCACCCCTTACTGCCAACACTGCAACGGTTACCAGAAGAAGGAAACAGAGGATTCCAAGAGCTCTCACAGTGAGCTGCCAGGGTACTGAACACTCTTAAATTAAATAAAAGAAGAGAAAAGAAAAGAAAAGAAAAGAAAAGAAAAGAAAAGAAAAGAAAAGAAAAGAAAAGAAAAGAAAAGAAAAGAAAACAAGAATATTATCACCAAAAAGGAGCACATTTCAGTACTAATTATAATATTTTGTAGCATAGAAACAAGGGGAAATTTTGCACAAGTTAATGATACAAACAGACTGAAAATATGCTCTCAATATTTTAGATTTCTATCTAAAATGCACCCATTGTAGAAATCCTATGTGTGTGAATTTCCACAAAATTTTGAACTTATTTCAGCATTGGCCTTTTATTGTGAATCCTCCTGACCTAACTTAGAAAGAGCTGGATAACAGGCATGTGCCCTCGCCCAGTTCTACATAAAGAAAAATACATTCCATAGAAGGCACAGAAGGCATAGATACAATCTAAGTACAAGATGCCAAACTGGAACATGCAGTCCACCAAGAAATGTAACTGAGGATGGAGAGGAAGAAAGAGGGATGGATGTTCTTGAGAACTGGTAGGGAACCACAGCTGCTCGGTACCTGTGTACTTCCCAATCCTTGAAAGGTCCTATAAGTCAACTATCTCTTTGT
The DNA here is from genome assembly GCF_900095145.1 of Mus pahari. NCBI lineage: Eukaryota > Metazoa > Chordata > Mammalia > Rodentia > Muridae > Mus > Mus pahari. Next base: position 28,246 of record NW_018392270.1, on the reverse strand, counting down.
CCCTTTATGTTTCATTTTTCTTGCTATAATAGTAATACTTTGGTTTATGTAAGGCATTTGGAATCTGAAACTCCTGCCTTTTGTTACCACTACATCGAAGAAGAAAAAAAATCTCAGCTTGGAGAACACATGGTACAGTGTAAAACGAGTTTTAAAAAAAGATTAAAAAGTAAGATTTCTGCTTTTCCTTGATAAATGATATTATTCTTTGACATTTTCAGGAACTGTCACTGGGGTTTATTCATTTCCATCCCCACTATCCTGTCATCTCCTCTTTTTTCATCTGAAACTATTTCCAGTAGGAGATTTCTTGTGATATACAACTGTTGTTACCTGTTGCATTAGATGTTGGGGATATTTTAAAAAGCAAAAACTTTGTTGCCTTAGAATTTTGTTTCTCTAGAACATTTGGTGTACTTTTAAACTCTAATTTATCTGTTAGATTTAAAATTTTCAAAATTCTTCTTGACTATTATAAGTAATATAAAAAACCTCCAAATGATTTTTCATTTCTTCTTGATTCTCAAGAAAATTTTTTCTTACATATTTCTTTTATTCTTCTCTACCCATTTGATTTCTTTTTTAGCTGGATAAAACTAAAGTGTGGAAGTGGAGCTATATATTATTATTTCTTTTTTAAAATTTATAACCTTATTGCTTTGTTTTTATAACTTAGAGTTGAACAATTTTGTACATGATTACCATCCAACTAACACTCTTTTCTTTCCTCCCATCCTTGTGCATAACCAAGCCCCGATGACAGGGATCATTATAGTTTTACCTAGAAGCTAAGAATATTTCTAATTTTTAAAAGTTTAAAATGCATTTAAAAAATACATGTGGTATTAGATACTTTAAACACTTACTTCTGTAGCCAGCTTCTCTGGGCCGTTGAGTCTTCTCATGCCGCACTAGTTTCTGCAGCCCTGAAGGCTTATGAATTCTCACAGTTGAGTAAGTGACCTCCGGTTCACTCATCTTGAGAGTACATGAAGTATGTTCTCTGGTAAAGTGTGGATTTGAGTGAATTCTAAAAGAAATGTTAAAATGCTCACCTATAGGAAGATAACTGAATTTCATGATACAGAGGGCAGGAAAAGGGTAGAGTCTGACTAACTCACTTAATAATACAAACACCCTGACATGGACTGATCCCGATTTCCATTACAGGTGAGAACTCATTGTAGATTTCTGTTACAGTAGTTTATATTTCTAATGGTAATAGCAATGATTGCTAAGAAATACAAAAAAACTTAAAAATTTACTAAGTCATTCTACCATTGATACAGCCTATTTGTTCAAAATATTTAGCACATAAAATATTAGGTAAAATTGGTACCACTAAAAATCATTGACATATATTTAAACAATCAGTTCAAATAACAAAGAGTCAAAATTTTAGGAATAAATAAAAATTTTGTTTTAGAATTATTTATACATTTTGATAATACATAAGTATTATTTTTTTTCTGTTTTTTTTTTATTTATACATGAATTTCAGAGTTTCCCAGGCACTACCTTCAAATATGTTTTAACGTTAGTACTGAAGGTGATCCAAGGCACATACATATCTATTGGCTTGAAGCCCCAATCAGCTGAGATGGCCAACCTCCCCCACCCAGTCATGTTTTACACACTCTTCTTGATGGTTGGAATTCGTAAGTGAATTCAACCAGATAAGTTACTAATGAGTAGGATAAACAAGACCCAGAAAAAAATGTGCTATATTTTATCTCATCTGAGATTCCCAGCTCAAAGTTGTCACAAATGTTTTGTAACTTTTAGTAACTGCCACAAACAGAGAAGTCGTAAGGAGCCATTGCCAGGTAGGGTGTGGGAGCAACAGAGAACAGTATAGAGGATACAATGTGAACATTTAAAGTCACGTCATTCCATGTACATGATCATGTCACATATAATATACATGCACATGATGTTGCAAGAGGAGGCTATACAAAAATAAATTTTGCCAATATGCAGTACACCTAGCTAATGCCCATGGATACCATCTGATAGTAGACATTAATGTATTTGTAAATAGTAAATATTTATAACTGACATAATTCCTTACATTAATAACTGAGCTGAGAGCCAGCAGATAAGAAATACAAGTTGCACATGTGAGAGCATTCTTATCTAGTTTTTTAATTTATGAAGTTTTCTGAATTGATTCACAATTTGCTTTGACAAACAAAGAATCCTCTCATTACAGAATTCTTTTTCAGAATTTTTATTTATTATTATTGCTTTTGGGCTGGGTGAGCCAAGGTGAACATGTCCAATTTTACTAAATGAGTCCTCCCACTCCACCTTCATGTGAAGTCCAGGGATCAAACTAGGTAGACTGTAAGCATTTTGTAGCAAGTACATATACACACTGACCCGATTTACCTGGCTCCTATTATGACATCTTTCAGAAGGATAATTCATAAACATTTGATCCAGTTATAGAGTAATGAACTCCATAGATCCCTCTACATTAATTTCTTAGCACACAAGTCACAGTATACTCCTAAAGAAAACAATTAGTGCTGAATAACGATTATCATATGCTGCCAGAGTTAACCTGATCTAACACAACCAAAAGCTCTTCCCCATCAATCCAGCTCTCACATCACACCACCTGAAATTCTCTTGAGTATATCTTATCGTTTGGTAGGAAAAAAAAAGGCAGTTACTTTTACCTGTGTCTCTACTGAAGTGATTCTGGTGGAAGGGAAAGTTGGGTGAAAAGTTGGCGTTTTCTGGTCTATAATCCCCTATGAGTCTCAAAAATGAAAGGCAGAACTAAATTTCCACTGAGTGATACTCAGCCTCATGATTTTTTGCCCCTCCTCTTCATCAAAGCAAAAAGAGGAAATTGCTTATTGCAATCTAAAGCAACATATAGTGTCAGATGAGGCAAAACAAACGTGAATAATTTATATTTGAAGACAGAGAAGATGAACACTCCTGCAGAGAGAGGAAAACATTGTCTTTAGCAAAACATCTAGGAAGAAGAGGGACTGAAGTTCCTAGGCTCCTAATTTTGTCATAGGCTGTTGGAAAGTTACTCTTATGTAACTATTTTTTTTTAGTTACTCCTTTATCTGGAATTATGCTAATTGCAGCTAAGTATATATTAAGAATGCTTTTAAGCACTCACATTTCCACTGGTGAAGTCTTCCTTTATAATTTTGAGGATCTTCAATCGTAGATGATATTTTCTATGAACATTGATGTTATTCTGTATGGAGTATTTTAATGCTGATGTTTTCATGGTGCTGAAAATCAAATCTAAGACAATGAACATGAGCTACAGACCCAGAACTTGGTTTTGTTTTGCTCGGTGTTTTATTTTTTTTATTTTGTTTTTGTTTTGTTTTGCTTTGTTTGTTGTTGTTGTTGTTTGAAATAGCTGACTTACCTTACCATGTAGCATAGGCTGAACTTACACTCACATTCCTCAGCCCTTACTCTCTCTTTTGTGTGTTAGAATTATAGTTGTACACCACAACACCAGTGTACTCCAGGTTAATAATAAAAAGCATTTCATTCATATATATATATATATATATATATATATATATATATATGTATGTATATATATTTCAAGATTTTAAAGCCATATATAATTATCAATTATGTACAGCATAAATTAATTAGCTAATGCACTACTACTGAACCTCCTACTTGTTTTATACTATTTAGTTGTTGTTAATTTAAAAACTATATGAGATATTGTTTAGAACCCACTAAGAAAGACATTTTATGCATGAAGTCATCTGATTCAAGGAGATATACATTTAAAGAACTCTAATATATATAGGATATCAGATGACATATAAATTATTTACATTCTATTGGTTGGCATTAAAATACTACAGTTGATTTTTTTTTTTTTTAGAGAGGAGGTGAGGTGATTTTTCTTCTATGAGTTTTACCCATTGGTTTGTGATGAGAATTGTTGGAAAGAAGCTGTTTCAGCAAAGACAGATTGAAAGTCCAGAAAAGCGAGGACTTTGCAGTGTTGTGGATCTAATGAGTAATTATCTTACCAGATGCTAGGCTGAGCCCTATAAGTAACCTATGTCAGAACTAGCATCCTGTCACCGGTAGATTAAAAATTTCATGAAATCTATGAACCTACCAGACTGCTACCTTCCACCAACATGAAGGCTAAGAATGTCCTCCAATGACCTATAGAAGTTTCTCCCATCTTGCTGCAACCTCCTCTCTGATGTACCCAACAATGTATGTTGAAATTGGCTGAATTTGTGACTTTCTAGTTTCTTTAAAACTCCAAAATTTCATGAAACTGTTTTCATATTGGAACATGGAGCCATGAGCTCTCAAAATGGTTCCAGAATATCTTTTATTCCATATAATGTAAAAGATGATTTTTGCTTCAATAGCCCTTCATTCAAAGCTCTTGTTGTGCACGTCACACGTGAGGCTGAACATGCTGAATACTTCAGACACTTCACTGGAATTGAGGGTGCAGTTCAGTGTAGGGCCATGCTTGGCATATACTAAGCCTTAACCATATATCATACAATAATAATAATAATAATAATAATAATAATAATAATACAAATGGCAATGATAGTAACAAAACAATGATAATAATAATAGAATAAAGAGAGGAGGTAAAAGACTATTTCATTTCAATAGTCTGCTGCCATGATAAAAATGTATGTCTCTCACTAAACTGTACTTTCATTTGATTGTAGTTTTTCCAACCTGCTGGCTTGTTTTTGATGAAACAGTTTAAATTGTTCTTCAAATAAAGGGACAGTGGTTATCTAAGCGCTGGGAAATGCCAGATGGCTTGAGGTTAGAAGAGGAACTGAAGATGAACTGACAAGCCTGACACTTAATAGTGTGTTTGTTTGTGTGTGTGTGTGTGTGTTCGTGTGTGTGTGTGTGTGTGTGTGTGTGTGTGTGTGTGTGTGTTATAAAATAAAGTTTGAGTGCATACTTGCCATGTGGTGTACATGGTGGTCAGGGAACCACTTTTGGTAGTTATGGGGAGTTAGTTCTTTTCTTCTACCAATGATTAAATGGGTCAAATTTGGGGATATCATCAGGCTTTGTGTGGCCATGCTTTTTCACATTGAGATATTTCAAAAGTCCAGTATTTGGTTCTTTAAGCCAAATATCTCCGAGTCGCCACTCAAATCTGCCATTATCATGCACCCAAGGTCCCCTGAAACAGGTGACAGACATTAACTTATCTCAACAGTGTAAGAAAAGTTCCTTGAGTACAGTGTGGATGCTTCCATAAAACCTTCAGCTAGTCTCCTTTATGTCTACCCCCTTGCCCAGGGGTAATCCCTCTATTTCTACACACACACACACACACACACACACACACACACACACACCCTTAGAGAATATGGGAAAGGAGTAGCAGCAGTGTTGAAGAAAGTGGTTGCAGTGTCCCAGTAGAGGTGAATGCTTGTGCTGTCTAATCTTTCCACAGGAAAGACTGAGGAAGTCAGCCGACTTACTTTTATTATTATTATTATTATTATTATTATTATTATTATTATTATTATTACTATTATTATTATTACTATTTTCTTTATTTACATTTCAAATGCTATCCCGAAGGTTCCCTATGCCCCCCCGCCCCTCCTCCCCTACCCACCCACTCCCACTACTTGGCCCAGGCCTTTCCTTGTGCTGGGTCATATAAAGTTTGCAGGACCAAGGGGCCTCTATTCCCAGTGATGGCCGATTAAGCCATCTTCTGCTACATATGCAGCTAGAGACACAAGCTCAGGGGGTACTGGTTAGTTCATATTGTTGTTCCACCTACAGGGTTGCAGCCCCCTTCAGTTCCTTGGGTACTTTCTCTAGCTCCTCCATTGGGGACCCTGTGTTCCATCCAAGAGCTGGCTGTGAGCATGCACTTCTGTGTTTGCCAGGCACTGGCATAGCCTCACAAGAGACTGCAATATCAGGGTCCCTTCAGCAGAATCTTGCTGGCATGAGCATTAGTATCTAGGTTTGGTGGCTGATGATGGGATGGATTCCTGGATGGGGTAGTCTCTGGATAGTACATCCTTTCATCTTAGCTTTAAATTTTGTCTCTGTACCTATATCCTTTCATGAGTATTTTGTTCCTTATTCTAAGGAGGAATGAAGTATCCACACAATGGTTATCCTTCGTGGTTTTCTTGTGTTTTGCATAATGTATCTTGGGTATTCTAAGTTTCTGGGCTAATATCTGCTTATCAGTGAGTGCATATCTAGTGACTTCTTTTGTGATTGGGTTACCTCATTAAGGATAATATCCTCCAGATACATTCATTTGCCCAAAAATTTCATAAATTCATTGTTTTTAATAGCTGAGTAGTACTCCATTGTGNAAATGTACCACAGTTTCTGTATCCATTCNTCTANTNAGGGACATCTGGNTTCTTTCCAGCTTCTGGCTATTATAAATAAAGCTGCTATGAACATAGTGGAGCATGTGTCCTTATTATCAGTTGGAAGATCTTCTGGGTATATGCCCAGAAGATGTATTGTTGCGTCCTCTGGTAGTACTATGACCAATTTTCTGAGAAACCACCATACTGATTTCCAGCGTGGTTGTATAAGTTTGCAATCACACCAGCAATGGAGGAATGTTCCTATTTCTCCACAACCTAGCCAGCATCTGATGTCTACTGAATTTTTAATCTTAGCCNTTCTGACTGGTGTGAGATGGAATCTCAGGGTTGTTTTGATTTGCATTTCCCTGATGTAAAACCAATACTGAGGCTATGCTTCAAATATGTCATTAACACATGCTCAGGATATGGATTCAACGAGAACTTAGAAGGGCCTGGGTTTTTTCTTTCCACCAAGCATGAATCTGGAAAATGAATAGACATGAGTGGAAACACCAACCCAGGCTCTTGTGACTTCTTGTAAGTCCCATCATTCAAAAGTTCTTAACCAAAAAATTAGAACAGCCATTTCTTTACAACATTGCAGTGAAGGTTTAATAAGATGCACAAATAGCATGTGTTGTGTTTTGTTATGTCTGAGACAGGGTTTCACTCTTAAACCCTGGCGGGTCTGCACCTCACTGTAGGTACCTGGATTGCCTGAGTCTGTTTCCCAAGTTCTAGGATTAAGGTATGAATCACCACACCCAGTTTCAAATAGTGTTTGTAATGATCAACTGGCAAATTGATAGAAAGTTGCTTCCAACATTAAACATTATTATTTGCAGTGCAACACTCCAATTATTTTAGCCTATAAAACTGAGCAAAACACTGAGTCTTCAAGCCTGTGTTTTCAATATTCAAGAGTGTGTCACCTCCTTCTTAGGCTTCAAATAATTGTAATCAGGAGTATAGACAGAAGCTCATATATTTCAAGAAAACTTTTTTGAGCTTTCTAGTCTGGAGAAGTTTCTAAGACACAAAACAGGGTAGATTTTCTACCTGATCCTTGCAGAGTGCAGGTGTTTTAAAGGACAGGACAGGGAGAGTACATGAGAAAAAGAGAGAAGCTTAAACTTCTACAGCACTGCAACATTGTTGTTTTAGAGAATGCACTCCTCCCTCATCTGAGAGTTTTATATCACACTGTCCACAGAAATATTAATTGCGCTGATACCTTCTTGCATGCTTATCTCTGTTGAGAGGGTATCATCCTTATAAGGAGGCAAACCACATGCAAAGAGCACATTTCTTTGTGCTTAAAGAATATTGTTTGTCGGGGGCTGGTGAGATGGCTCAGTGGGTAAGAGCACCCGACTGCTCTTCCGAAGGTCCTGAGTTCAAATCCCACCAACCACATGGTGGCTCACAACCACCCGTAACCAGATCTGACACCCTCTTCTAGAGTGTCTGAAGACAGCTACAGTGTACTCACATATAATAAATAAATAAATCTTAAAAAAAAAAAAGAATATTGTTTGTCTCCTCTAACATCATGTAAAGACTCTGAGCATGAACTTCAGAGCCGTTTGTTCATTACTGTGACTATAGGATTATCGGGAGCTTAGGGGCCTATCAGTGTGCTTGATGAAGAGGGAGAGTAGTTTATAGAAACTGAACACGGAATGGGTTTCTTTGTTTATTTGTATGTTTGTTTGTTTAATCAGGTATAGGAGTAGGCCCCAAACTGTAAAGCCAAAGAGGAGCGGCTTCCTCTAAGCTCTGTACAACTGAGCTCTGAATATATAGATGAATGTAAACTGTTAAGGAGCACATTTTTTGTTGAAATATACAGTGACTGCAGATGGAATGAAACTGAGTGACACTCCAGTTTTGTTTCTTTCACCAAAGTGCAGCATAATACAGGAAGTAGAAAACCCACATGACTGGCTAATAAACCAGAGGAGTGAGAAAGGAGGAAAAAATTGTTTTCTTAAGTTCTGTCTTCTAAATACATTTTTATGAAAACCCAAACAACAACAAAAACCACACATAAACACACAAATATATATATATATATATATATATATATATATATATATATATATGCATGTATATGTATATATGTGTAAATATATATATATATGCACATATATTTATTTTCCTGGCTTTGTTGTAAAAGGCTTTAGCTGTGAAACCACAACTGCCCAATCCCTTATGTCGAGACAGGCACAATATTAATTCCACATTCAAATCTTCCAGTCAGACCCTTGGACTGCAGTGCTGTCATTGCACAGCTGCAAGCTGCTCTTCTTGTCCCAATTGAGGCCAGGGAAACCTGCAGTAGTCACCAGCCCACAGGAAAGGGCTGATCACTTGCTTCACTGGGAGGACTTGCTTATCCTGGACAGTGTCCCACCTCTTGGTGCTTCTGTCTTTTAAGGTGGAACATTTACACCATGAAATATGGTAAACTTCACAGGTCTTAGGAAAACCACAAACAGCTCTATTTTGAGATTTCCTGTGCTTGTATCCACCCCGTGCATTTATACTCACAGCTATTTTAATACTCTGCCTTATATGCCTAAACACATAGTCCTTGATGGGCTCAAGCACTGAGAGCAAGGAAATGAGGAAGATGATTCTGGAATATAATAAGCATGATAACAGGGGCCCACAAAAGGGTTTCTTGTAGATATCTGGACTCTTAGGTACCCAGGGATTCAATTCACTCTTGGAGAAGTCAATAAGGCAACAACCCATAAGACCTTTGCCTCTTCAGTCCCTGTTCTCTCACTGTGTCATACTTCAGAGCAGAGACTTTAATCCGGCTCCACTGCATCTGAAGACTCTGTGGAGTCTTCAGAATCAGCTCCTCTGACTTAAAGCACTCATTTTCTTAAGTTCCTTTCTTTTTTTTTCTGGTGTATGGTCTGCTGTATTTCAGGATGACAATGTATTTTTGACAGCCCAGAAACACCCGATCTTAATCCCTCTAAATTGTGAGCTCTGGGATGACAGGATGATCTACCCTATCCAGCCTTTCTATATATATTTTTTTTACTTTTGATTGTGTATTTATTTTTCTTATTTTGATGAGAAGTTTTGTGCTAGCTCATTATCCAATAAGCCTTGGAATCCCACTATTATAAGTTGAAAACCTGCCTGAGGTTCAATTATACCGTAGTCCTTCGTAACAAACAGCTCTCACTCATTTTAAGTAAGATAGAGGAGACTAACAGCACAATTTTCAAATAATCCCGGCTATTATGCATAGTCCTGATAACAATATGCAGTACACATATTGCTAGTAGCGACTCTTCCATAGTACCCAGATTTGATTGTAAACCTACATTTAACATCTAAGTGATTTTTTTAGTCTAAGGATTTTTTTCAGGTTGCTTTTCATTTCAAATCACTACAAATTTGAATCAGCTGATGTTAGTCCCAGAATTTCCAGGCATCCACCATGGGCAAAGAAACAGCTGCTCTCTGGGAACACTAAAGTTTTTCCATGCCACACTAGGACTACTGAGGAACACACCCTTGTGGACCAAACAATCACTGGATTGTCAGCCCCCCCCCCACATACACACCAGTGAGTTACAAAGACTGCAAAGCTACTCCAAGTGTTGAGTCACCAGCCATGAAAACCAAGCAAATAAGTGAGTCTTTCACTCTCTATTTTGATTCAATTGTTGTTAATATTATAGGAATACAGAAATAATAAAACCTTATATATGTTGTCTTAGGTTTACTAGTTTGAACATAAATGGCCTTCCTAGGCCTGTTTAGGTTTCATGTCTCCAATATAGTGAATCACATCTAAAGCTACCTTCATTTATTCTTGGGTGTCTCCCTTATTCCAGGTCTCTGTCCCATCCTGGACAATGAAACAAACTTCAGAGGAAATGGCATATTTCATTTGACTTGTTACTATCTAATGGACTATTAGAGGACTAATATCCAATATATACAAAGAACTCAAGAAGTTAGTTATGAACATGAGCAAAGACAAAAAGGATCTAGCAGACACAAACTATTCACGTATAGACAGGAAGCACATCATCTGAATCATGACCTCTGGACTTTACTTGACATACTGATGCCCACCTACACCTCTACCCAAAAAACATAAGTAAGGCTCACAACTGCTCAATGTGTTCTTTAGAAGCTCACATTGTAACAAATGTAGAGATTATTGCATCTTCTCACTGAAGAAAAGATGTGGAAGTCACAGGAACCTTCAGACCACCAACCAGGCTTCAAGGCCTAGTAACACCACCATCACCAGGGAACAGTTCTATAGCGTAGTAAAGGTTTTATGAAGACCTCAACCTGGATAAAGGTATGCTCTCAGCTTCTTGTACCTCAATCCAAAAGTTATCTCCTGCCCATAACTGATTCTGATTGGTGGTGTAGAGTATAAACAATTTTATTAACTCTGTGTCCCGTCATTGTGGCAAGCACAGCCTATTGTATCCCTTGTAAGTTACAGGCAGGAGGAACAGTTGTAGCCTCTTTGAAATGATGCCTTATACAGAAACTTTGTATGCTTTTCTACTTTTATAGAGTAAAACCAAAGTTAATAACAATTTATAGGATATGAACATATTAATACATCTGATAATGTATAATCTATTCCTTAACAACCCCTGTGACATGATTCTGGATAGTATTCTTGGAGAGAAAAAGAAGTTATTTTCCTTCTCATTTGTAACCTATCTGTCCACTCTCCCAGGGCCACATTTGTAATAGAAATGAGCCAGACCTGCCAACTTCCCAGGCACTGAATGAAGAAAGATTCCTGAGAAAGTTATCGGTCTGAATGACATGCCTCAGAAAGGTTCTGCACCAATGAAAAGAAACTCAATGAATGCCACAAAGAAAATATCACCATTAGCAAAAGCCAGCACAAAAAGGAGATTCAAACTGTAGGTTTCAGATACTAGGATGACAAAATAACACATTTAAAATAAGTATGCTTGGTATTTATCAAGAAAAAAATGTCAAGCCAGGTATACATGAGTTGGAGACATGAGAATCAGGAGTTCCAGTGTAAGCTAACTGAAATGAATCCCTATCTCAAAACAACAAAAAACAATAAAAGTTTAAAATATTTTCAAAGATACAAAGGACTTCTTTGTCAAAGATCAAGTGTCTATAAGTGTAGTTTTTTTTTTTAGTGTTCAATTCTATTCCCTTGATCTATATGTCTGTCTCTTAACCAATACCATGCCATTTGTATCACTATTGCTCTGTACTATAGCTTGAGGTCAGGAATGGTGATTCCCCATGAAGTTCTTTTATTGTTAGAAATTTCTTTTGCTATACTGGGGTTTTTTTTGTTTTCCCATAGGAAATTGAAAATTGCTCTTTCAACATCTTAAAAAAAATTCTGTTGGAATTTTGATGGAATTGCAGTGAATCTATATATTGCTTTTGATCGGATGGTCATTTTTCCTATGTTAATCCTACCAATCCATGAGCATGTGAGATCCTTCCATTTTCTGAGGTCTTCTTTGAAGTATTTCTTGAGAGACTTGAAATTCTTGTCATACAGATCTCTCACTTGTTTGGTTATTACCACATTTTTTTTTATATGTGACTATTGTGATGGTTGTTTCCCTATTTTCTTTATCAGCCCATTTATCATTTCTATAAAGAAAGGATACTGATTTGTTTGAGTAATTTTCTATCTGGCCACTGTGCTGAGGTTCATTATGACATCTAGAATTTCTCTGATAGAATTTTTGAGGTCTTTTATGTGTACTAGCATATCATCTGCAACTAGTGATGCATTGTGATTCTTTACTGATTTGTATCCCATTGATCTTTTGTTGTCTTATTGCGCTGACTAAAACTTCAAGTAATATACTGAATAGATAGAAAGGGCATCCTTGTCATGTCCCTGATTTTAGTGGGACTGTTTCAAATATCTCTCCACTTAATTTTATATTGACTCCTAGTTTCCTGTATATTTTCTTTATTATGTTTAGGTATGGGCCTTATATTCCTAATTTCGCCAATACTTTTAACATAGAGGTGTATTGTATTTTGTCAAATGTTTTTTCAGCATCTAATTAGATGATTATGTAATGTTTTTCTTTAAGTTTGTTTATATAGTGGATTACATTAATGGATTTTCCTATATTGATTCACTTTTGCATCCCTTGAAAGTAGCCTACTTGATCATGGTGAATGATCCTTTTGATGTGTTTTTGAATTTGATTTGTTAGAATTTTCTAAGTATTTTTGCATAGATATTTATAAGCAAAATTGGTTGAAAGTTGTCTTTCTTTGTTGGTTTTCTGTGTGGTTTAGATATCAGAGTAATTATGGCATCATAGAATGAAATAGGTGGTGTTCCTTTTGCTTCTATATTATGCAATAGTTTGAGGAGTGTTGGAATTAGCTTGTCTTTAAAGCTCAGGTAGATGTCTTCACTAAAGTAACCTGGTCCTATGCTTTTTTTTAAATTTATTTTTATTTTTATTTTTTATTTTGGAATTTTTTTTAATGAATTCCTCTATTTCCATGTGGTATGTAGGCCTGTTTAAATAGTTTACATGTTCTTAATTTAACTTTGGTGATATTTGTCGAGAAAATCATTCATTTCATCTAGATTTTTCAGTTTGGTTGAATATAGGCTTTGTAGTAGAACCTGATTAATTTTTTAATAATTTCCTGAGTTTCTTTTGTTATGCCTCCATTTCATTTCTGATTTTGTTAATTTAGATACTGTCTCTGTGCCCTTTAGTTAGCCTTGCTAAAGGTTTATAATCTATCTTGTTGATCTTCACAAAGAAGCTAAAATATATATGATGGAGAAAAAAATCTTCAATAAATTGTGCTGGTCTCAGTTTCTAAGGTGCTAGAATCAAGAATTGATGAATGGAACCTCATGAAACTCAAAAGATTCTGTAAGGCAAAGGACATAGTCAATAAGATAAATTGGCAACCTACAGATTGGGAAAAAATCTTCACTATCCCCACACTCGATAGAGGACTCATATCCAAAATATGCAAAAAACTCAAGAAACTAAACTCCAAAACACCAAACAACCCAATCAAAATTGGGGTATAGAACTAAACAGAATTCACAACAGAGTAATCTCAAATGGCCAAGAAGCACTTTAAATATTCAAAATATTTAATGATCAGGGAAATACCAATCAAAATGACCCTGAAACCAAATAACTTACACTATTTAAAATAGATAATATCAAAAATTCATAGAACAGCATATGTTGGGGAGAATACAGAGAAAGAAGAACACTCCTCCACTGCTTGTGAGATTGCAAACTGGTACAACTACCCTGGAAATCAATCATGAGATTCCTCTGAAAATTGGAAATATATTTACCTGAAGACCCAGCTATACCAATCTTGGGAATATACCCAATATTTGTCCCACCCAGCTTCAATCACACATGCTCCACTATGTTCATAGTGGCTTTATTTGTGATAGCCAGAAGCTGCAACCAAGATGTTCCACAGCTGAAGAATGAATACAGAAAATGTGGTTCATTTATACTGCTTTCTTACTGAATATGAAGCATTTACCACATGAGGGATGTCATGATTTAATTCTATCAAATCAAAATCTCATGAATGGGGAGATCATGAATCATGGGGCAGAATATTCTATAATCTTTCTCTTACATGGTCATGTGGAAAAATTGCATTATTAATTGCTTACGTTTATTACCTAGATTTAAATAGGGTTTCATTTTTGAGAAGAAACCATGATCAAGCTTCACTTATAAGGGACAACATTTAATTTTGACTGGCTTACAGGTTCATAGGTTCAGCCTCTTATCAAGGTGGGAGCATGGCAGTATCCAGGCAGATGGGGATGTTGGAAAAGGAGCCAAAATTTCTACATGTTGATCCACAGTCAGACAGGAGAAGACTGTCTTCCACATGCTTAGGAGAAGGGCCTCAAAGTGAACCTCCACAGTGATATACTTTCTCCAACAAAGACACACCTACTCCAACAATATCATACTTTCTAATAGTGATATTCCCTGTACCAAAAATATTCAAAACACCATACTCCACTCTTAAGACTTCATAGTCATGTTCAAACATATGAGTCTATAGGGAACATACCTAAACATAACTTAATACAAAATGCATTTGGTCCAACTAAAAGTCCCTATAGTCTATAGCAGTCTCAACAATGTCCGAAGTCCAAAGTCCAAAGTTCAAAGTCTTTTCTGAGATTTAATCACTTAAATGTAATACCTTATGAAACTAAAATCTAACAGCAGATAATATACCACCATCATCACAGGACATATACTATTATTCCAAAGTGTCATGTGGAGAAATACTAGACTAAAGCCATACAGGAAACCAGCTAGGCAACTTCAAACTATGCATCTGCATGTCTTATATCAAAGCGGATTTCATATCCCCTACTCCTTTTCATCTTTGTTGACTGCAATGAACTTCTTTCTCCTGAGTTAGTTCCACACCCTGTTAGCAGCTTTCTTGGCTCATAGTTTCTTGTTCCAATATCTGGGATCTACTCATGATCTCCCGGGTTCCTCCAAAGGCTTACATCACTTCTCCAGCCCTTTGATTAGTAGCATTCTAGATTGTGGTTTACTCCACTCCTTTGCTGCTGCTATGCTTGGGGGTCATGCCATGATACTGGTATCTTCAACATACTGGGGTCTTCTGCTGCAACTAGACTTCACCAATAGCCTTTTATAAGCTTTCTTCATGGTGCCAAAACTTAATTTCTTTGTATGACCCCCCTCAGTTATGAGCCATCAACTTCAACTGAGGCTGCCTCTTTTGCAGTGGCCTTTCCTGGCCTCTCACAGTACCAAGCCTCAGCTGCCTTTCATGACCTCTTCATATCTGCAAAATCAGTACTACCAGGATGATTCTTACTCATTACCAAGTCCATCTGGAGCAAGAAGTACAACCTTTGCTCTCTCAAACACAACTTATTTATGCTCTCAGAAAATACTTCCCAAAAGAGTTCACCTCAGTGATGCTGGTCTCATCTTAATGACTGCTAATTTCTTAGGTGCAGCTAACAAGCATCATTTGTCCCTGTAGTTACTTTTATTCTTTATTCTAAAGTCAGATACTATGGCTGAAGCTACACAGTTCTACTACTTGCTGGGCCTGAACATGCTTTACCTCCTCACACTATTACTAGCTCTCTGCTTTCCAACTCCCTCACTGCCTAAACTTGACTGTCCTGAAACATGTTCTGTAGATAAGACCTTAAACCCAGAGATCTTCAAGGCTCTGCCTCCTGAATTCTGAGATTAAAGGCATGTACCACTATGCCTGAATTTAAGCTATTATATACCTAGAACTTGCACTGTCCCTGGCTGGCCTTGAACGCCTAGATCTGCTTGCCTGTGTCTCCTGGCATTAAAGGTGTTTTGTACCACTACACGTGGGCCTAAGATGTTCATCGCCATGGTTCCAAAAGATCTGAATCAAAATTGTATATAGTTCAATGTCGAGATCTAGATCACAAAAATTTCCCTCCATTTCTGGATTAATTAATTCCAGATTAATAGTAAAACTATTCCTTGTTCAATGGCAAACACAACAACAAGTTTAGCTGGGTGGGATCTGGCCCTGAGATCACCAATCTCTTAATCTTTTTATTTCTTGAACATAGAAATCAGCTCCATTTTACTTCCTGGCACCCCTATATTATTACAATATATTGTGTTTTGTTTTCTTTTTTTTCTTTTAAAGCTTGCTAAATGTATCTCATGAGAATAAATTAGAAAACAAAGTCACTGCTGGTCTTTTCTGAGAGTTTGTTCATCAAAGCAATTAATATAAATCACTTAACTTAGGCTCAGTTAGACTCTATGGACAAATGCAAAAAGCAGCCACATTATTCACCTCACTACCACAAAACAGTCTCTAGGACACTTACTAAAATTCTTCTCCACTGAATCCTTTTGGGGCAAGTCTGCACATTATAAATCTCACTCAGCATCAAAGTCCTCCAAATTCCTACTAGAAAAGGGAACACTCTTCCATTTTTGATGTGATTGCAAGCTGCTACAACCACTCTGGAAATCAGTCTGGCTATTCCTCAGAAAATTGGACATAGTATTACCTGAGGACCCAGTTATACAACTCCTGGGCACATACCCAGAAGACATTCCAACATAAAACAAAACACATAATTCACTATGTTTATAGCAGCCTGATTTACAATATCCGGAAGCTGGAAGATTGCAGATGTCCTTCAACACAGGAATTGATACAGAAATTTACACAATACATTTACACAATAGAGAGCAACTCAGATTCTAAAAACAATGTTTCATGAAATACTTAGGCAAATGGATGGAACTAGAAAATATCATTCTGAGTGAGGTAACCCAATCAGAAAAGAACACACATGGTTTGTACTCACTGATAAGTGGATATTAGGTCAAAAGATCAGAGTACCCAAAATACAATTCATAGACCACATGAAACTCAAGAAGAAGGAAGACCAAAGTGTGGGTGTTCTGCTCATTCTTAGAAGAAGTAACAAAATAATCATGGCTAGCTGGCTGGTAAGCTCGCAGGTAAGTGGCACAATTCAAGTTCTCGATTAGAGACTATTAAATTTGCGGATTAGGGACTATTGAGGTTCTCGGAGTGAGACAATTAAAGTTACACCAAGCACTATGGGAAACANAACATCTGGACATTCTGTTCATCAGGCCTTGAAAGACCTCCTAAAAGTGAAAGGAATTGGGCTGAAAAGGGAAACCCTAGAAAATTTTCTGAAAATGGTAGATCAGTTGCCCCATTGTTCCCAGTCTCTTGTCACCTTACCCGACCTAGCTGGGAGAAGTTAGGAAAAGATNTGAAGTTTGCAGAGGAACAGGGAATCCTCGCAAAAGGGGTTCTACCGGTATGGAAGTTAGTTCGCAACTGTATAGAGGACAAGGAAAGATGTAGAGCTGAGCTTCAGAAGGGGACTGAGGCTTTGAACCAAGTAAGAGAGGAGAGATCACAGAAGTCCGATGCCAAAAGCAGTTCTAGCGAAGGGGACATGTCTGAAGATGACTTGGAAAGCATAGCAGACAGTTTAGAAAAAGTGAAGTAAAAGTGCAACCATTGACTCCGGGCCGCTGTGGCCGCCACCTTATGCTCCCGAAGGTGCCACAGGGCATAGTTTGCATCCAGAAGTATGGCAAGAGCTAAGTGCTCACTGCTTCCCAGTTTTCCAGGATGCTCAGGGAGCTTGATTCCATGAGCCACTAGATTGGAAGGTAATTCTAAGACTGGCGGAAGGGGTAAGAGCCTATGGGGTCATTTATAGCTTTCGTTATAGCTCAACTTGAATATCTGCATCTCTATTGTCTAATTCCCAGTGATTGGCAGAATCTGGCACGAGTCTGTCTTTCCCCAGGATAGTATCTTGACTGGAAAGCATTCTTTATAGAATATTCAGTTGAACAGGCCACTCAGAACACGAGTGCAGGACAAGCGGCCTGGGATCAGGATATGTTATTAGGTCAAGGAAGATTCGCCACTGCACAGATTAACTACCCTATACAAGTTTATGAACAAATTAATAAAATAGGAACTAAGGCTTGGAAGTCCCTCCCTAACAGGGGAGAGGTTAGTGGTAATTTAACAAAAATCCTTCAAGGACCCACGGAGCCCTTTGCAGACTTTGTGGCCAGGATGGTAGAAGTGGCAGGGAGGGTGTTTGGAGATCCTGATATGGCGATACCATTAGTGAAACAGCTGTTTTTGAACAATGTACAAAGGAATGTGGACAAGCCATTAACCCATATAAACATAAGGGGCTTGAGGTATGAGGATGAAGATCTGTAGAGAGATAGGAGGCCCGTTAACTAATGCAGGACTGGCTGTTGCAGTTGTGCAGGTCTCCCAAGGAAAGAATGGGTCCAGGAATAGAGGCTGTTTCAAATGTGGGCAACCTCATCATATGAAGCAACAATGCCCACAACAGACTGGAATGTCAGACCAGCGTCCTTGGGTACCTGGACTTTTTCCAAAATGTAAAAATGGAAATCATTGGGCCCATGAGTGTCACTCAGTGAAGGATATTCATGGGCACCCAATCGAGCATGGAGGCGCTCGGCCAAAAAACGGGAGATGGGGCCCCCGACCTCAGAGCCCTCAAATATATGGGGCAGTCACAGAAGGATGGCCCAATTTGAGACCGCCAATGCAGTGGAACAACCCAGGAGGGCCACGAGAGGAAGCACATGGCTCGACCTCAGTTCTGCCACCTGACTTGTAGTAACCCCATCTGGGGGTCCAGCTGGTGGATTCAGATTTCAAAGGCCCTCTACCAGCAGATACAGTGGGGTTGATCTTAGGAAGGAGCTCTGTAACAATGCAGGGCCTGATAGTCCATCCTAGAGTCATAGATTCAGATTATACAGGACAAGTCAAGATCATGGTCTCTTCATCTAGGGGCATAGTAGCCATCTCCCCTGGAGATCACATAGCTCAGTTGCTTTTATTACCAAGTTGTCATTCTCAGTTCCCAGCTAAGGAGGAAGAAAGAGGGGTCAAGGGATTTGGCTCTACTTACACTTCTACCATTTTTTGCTCCCTAGATTTAGATGAAAGACCTTTATTGCAGCTTATAATAGAGGGAAAATCTATTTCTGGGCTGTTGGACACTGGCACAGATCGCAGTATCATCAGCGTCAAGGATTGGCCCTCTGGTTGGCCACATCAGCGATCAGAGCAAACCCTGAGAGGACTTGGATATGCTCAGATGCCAGAAATGAGTTCTCACCATCTAAGTTGGCGTGATGAGGAAGGGCATTGGGGCATTTCCAGTCCTATGTGCTGCCCATCCCTATTTCATTATGGGGGTGTGATTTGATGAAAAATATGGGGTTTAAACTGACCAACGAAGGACCATATAGCACACAAGCCCAGCAAATGATGTTGCATTCAGGAAATAAGCCTGGTAATGGTTTGGGTCGCTATTTACAAGATAGACTATCCCCTATCCCCAATACCGGTTGAGAGGAAGAATGACCAAGCCAGTTTGGGTTTTTCCTAGGGGCTACTGAGGGAGCTCTACCCATTACTTGGAAGACTGAGGAACCAGTGTGGATTCCTCAGTGGCCACTACCCTCAGCAAAATTAATAGCAGCACAAGAGCTGGTTAGGGAACAGTTGAACCTAGGCCATATCAGACCCTCTACTTCCCCCTGGAATACCCCGATTTTTGTTATCAAGAAAAAGTAGGGAAATGGAGAATATTACATGATTTGAGAGAAATTAATAAACAAATGTTAATTATGGGACCTGTACAGAGGGGATTACCCCTTCCTTCTGCCTTACCTAGAAATTGGCCTTTAATTATTTTAGATATTATGGATTGTTTAAGTAGTTTCCTCCTGCTTCTCCTCAAGTTATTGAGTTGCAGATTGTTATAAAAGTTTTTGAATTGTATTCTGAATCTTTTAATTTAATTTCAGATAGTTAGTATGTGGTTAATTCGTTAGCAGTGCTGGAAGTGGTGGGGAAGGTGAATTTTCGATCCACTATAGGGGATTTGTTAAATAAATTGCAATCCTTAATTTTAAATAAAAGTTCTCCATTTTTTGTCCAACACATATGAGCTCATACAGGTTTGCCTGGACCTTTAGCAGAGGGCAATGATTTGTTTGATAAAGCTGCCAGAGCTGCTTCTGCCTTTTGAGTCAAATACATGTAGAACTGGCTCGTGAATTTCATCCACATTTTCATGTGAATTCCAAAACACTTGCTTCTCGATTTCATATTACTATAGCAGAGGCAAGGGATATTGTTATGGCTTGCAAAGCCTGTGCTCCCCATTGTCTCAGGCGGGTGTGGGAGTAAACCCTCTTGGCCTGCTTCCCCTCAACATTTGGCAAATGGATGTGACTCATTTTTCAGAATTTGGTAAACTGCAATTTGTTTGTGTTTCTGTAGATACAACCTCTGGGGTGTTGTTTGCCTCCCTGCAAACAGGTGAAAAGGCATGCCTTATCATTGCCCATTGCTTTAAGGCCTGGGGTGCATGGGGTCTGCCCAGAGAGCTTAAGACTGATAATGGACCTGCTTATACTTCAGCTTCTTTTGTTTCCTTTTGTAAAATCATGGGTGTCTGCTTGGTGCACNGTATACCCTACAATCCTCAGGGCCAGGGCATCATTGAAAGAGCCCATTGCACTCTGAAAGAGTGTCTAATAAAACAGAAAGTGGGAATAGCCTCTGGCGCTGCTACTAGGGAGAGATTAGCTATTGCTCTCTTTTACCTTGAATTTTTTGAATAAAGATAAAAATGATTTGACTGCTGCTGTAGGATGCCAATCCCGAGGCATCCTACAAAGGAACAGTCATGTGGAAGGATGTTCTGAGTGGACGATGGCATGGGCCCAATCCTGTGTTGATTTCGGCAAGAATGTCTGTTTGTGTGTTTCCACAGGATCATTGCCAGCTGCTGTGGGTTCCAGAGCAATTGACGAGGGTAGTTCAAGATGGATGAAGGTGCCCTGATGAAGCTGCTCCTGGGGGTAATGATGCTGCCTGCAGTGATGACTGAAGATCTACGATGGGGAATCATGTCAATGTTTCCCAAACCACTGCTGTTGACCCATTCAGCTCAAGTTTTTCCTTGCCTTTTTACTTCTAATGCATCTTTGCAGTTACCCTCTTTGCCTGGAGATGAAGACATAGTGGGGTTAGGGAACCTTTAAAGTTAGACCTGAGAGGATTATTGTGTTTTCAAGTAATATACAATATTTCTCAAGATATTGCTTGTGTGCAAATGTATAAATATGAGTTATACAGATCTTTCTCCTTGAGTATGTTGATGGATGGGGTGTGGGGAAATACTAGCTTTTATTGGAATGGATTTGTATTATTTGAGCTTTCTGTTATTCAATTTGCTTGTGGGAAGAATGTATCCTTTAAAGCCATGCCTGTATGCATTTGGCCTCCTTTTGTATTTTTAGTTTATAATGAGAGATATTTTGATAATGTTGTAGAATGTAAGGATGATAGTTGTTTTTATAATAATGCTTCTATGTTTTCTTTAGCTACTGTGACCAGAATGCCTAGATTTGTACCATGGCCCATGCAGGCCCTTTNGGTTATGACCTTGTTTAGACCCAAAAGGTCAATTCCACTCAGGTGGATGTATCCATGGCTGAAGGACTTGCAAACTGGATTGCCAACACTATGTCACACCTAAAGGAATGGGCTGGTATTGGTGGATTGGAACTGTGCTGCACGCTCATCAGTGTCCTGGCCTTTTGGTGCATCTGCTGCATGCAGCATAGCCATTGCAGGGCTCAAGCTCTGTTGATACAAGCCTTTGCAGCTGTGGAGATGTGACAATCTCCTCAAGTGTGGTTTGGCATGCTAGAGAAGTAGTCAATGACAGGTAAAACTCCCTGGGCATGTTACCAACCTAAGACAGGGATCTGTCTGTATCACTGCTGTCTGTATTCTGATGACGGGTAAGGAACATTGTTGCAGGGGGCAACCTAAGACAGGTATTCTCTCTGCCAATTTAAAGAATAAGGGGGCGATGTGAGAAGCGGGTGTGGCCGTGGCTGCAAGGTGGCACCCGGGATGGCTGCCAAGTCTTACAACTCACACCTGACTTCCTCATATCCCTCAAGATAGCCACATACATTGAGTTGCATTGTGCAGATGCACCACGACATAAGATCTAATGATGTGATGAATGTAGTCCTCAGCCAATGAACCGGACCTACATGGACTGGGGTGATAGGGAGTGGACTAGAGGGTATAAAAGGGGATGGCAGAGAGAGGTCGGGGCATTCTTTACCCTGCACATTGCTAAGTTGCTGAATAAACAACCCTTAGAAGGACATCAGTTTCGTCACTTCTTTTCTGCTGGTTGGATACAGTAGCGACATATGTACAATATATGAATTAATTCTTATGTTTCTTATGTTTCTAAGCAACATTTGTCCTACTGAGTGGTGCCTCAGTGCTTGGGGAGGGTGCCTGGTATGCAGCCAGCCCTTAGCTCAAGGTAAGCAGAATGAAGTCTTTAATGGTGGTCTACAGTCCATATTTTCTTTTGCCAGAACAGAAAGGTAAATGGAGTGGTCTGTGGAAAATGTTATGGTTCTTGGTCCCCACTTACCTTCATGGTGGCCACATGCCGGGCAAGAAGGTATAGGCAGAGCTTGGGAGGTGTAGAACTGGTCTTTTTCTGAGTCAGTGTCCTGACCTGCAGGGATAATCAGTGGGAACCCAGGGCAAGGGAGTGAGAGACTGGGAGGGAAGTAGACAGGAAGAATGAGAGCAAGTCGATCATACTGATCAAGCTCTGAAAACTTTTTTCAGGAGTGGCAGTATAAGCATAAGCAAGAGGAGACTCCAAGAGACAGGGGGACGAACCCTAGGGCTCGCTGAAGGTCAGGCAGCTATCTTCAACTCCTAGAACCAAAGGTCACAGTGTCCTCTTTACCCACAAACATTCTTACTCTTATGACCATGAATGTCCTCTCAGGATTGTTTATGTAAGCTAGAAAATGTCTACAAGGCCATGGCTGAGGCCATGGCTCCCAGCAAGTGAGCACCAAATGTAGAGACAGGGTGTAGAAGTCATTTTCTTCAGGAGATTTAGGCTCTGCTCATTAAGATGAAGGACATCCCAGAGCCTTCAAAGAGATAAACTTTGTTTGTTCATACTGGTTTATTTGAGGGTGTATGTGAAAGCATATACTTTATGTGTGATGAACCAGGAATTAAATAGCTTCTGTGAGAAGGAATGCCCAGGAAGGAAGTTCACGGGCTGAATGATAGGAGGTTATCTCCATACTTCATTACATTGAAGAACTGAAACCACCTGGCCCTGGACTTTATTATTTGTGAGATCTTTAATGAATGCTTTTATTTCTTGAGGGGTTTTAATGCTTTTTCAATAGTTTCATCTGATCCTCATTTATCTCTGGTAAGTTGTATCTTTCTAGAAAATTTTCCATTTCCTTGAGATTTTCCAATTTTGTGGAGTACATGCTTTTGAAGTAAGACCTACTGATTCTTTCCCCTGAAGACATCATGTCCTGAGGAATCCCAGAAGATCAACAGCACTAAGAGCTTTTAGTAAGAACTCACTGGAAGTCCCACAGCTGGTGCTGGGATCCCACTAGTCTTGGGACACATCACCCCCCAAAACTTTTGCCCATTAAATACCACTACCCTTCTGCTGGGACAGACTGCTAGCTAGTCTGCTCCCCTGAACATACCACAACCTGAGGTATCCCAGGAGATTTTCTGCACTCAGGGCATTGGACATACCCACAGCCTGAGACATCCAAGGAGAACCACTGCAATCAAAGTAACTGACACCACAGCCTAGAGGCATCCCAGGAGTTTCTCTATACACAAGCAAACTGGGCAAACAACACCACAGTCTGAAGACATCCCAGAGGGTCTGCGGCATGTAGGGCAACTGACAAAACAGATTGATAGCCTTCCTGGCATTCTGCTGCATACAAGGAAACATAAACCACATTCCATTCAGTTCCACTCCCCATAACAGCTTGACACAGGTCTACAACTTGGCTGCTCCTATGAAGATCCAATACTCGGAAGGCCTCCCAGGAGATCTACTGTAGCCAGGGCAACAGATCAGCAGTTTCTCTGCCCCTCTGAATACCACCTCCCCAGTTGGAAGACCACAGAGAATGTCTGCAACAGCCAGGGCCACTGGCCAACAAAGAGCTGAAGCAATCCACGGGCAAAAGCAGACTCCAGATAGAGTCACCCAAACCAACAAACACCAGGGAATTTGTTTCATGTCTTTTATTATGTCTCCCTTTTCATTTCTGTTTTAGTTTATTTGGAATCTGTCTCTGTATCTTTTGGTTAGGTTGGCTAAGGGTTTGTTTATTTTGTTGATTTTCTTTTTTTTAAAAAAAGATTTATTTATTTATCATATGTAAATACACTGTAGTTGTCTTCAGACACTCCAGAGGAGGGAGTCAGATCTCATTTCATTGTGGTGGCACTTAGTGTGGGCTTTCTGGTGTTTTTACTGTTGAGGTTCAGCTTTGATTCTTGCTAGTCTGATGAGACACAAAGCAATATTTCAATTTTCTTTTACCTGTTGAGGGTTGCTTTGTGACTGACTATAGGGCCAGTTAAGGAGAAGGATCCATGAGGTGCTGAGAAGAACATATTTTGATTTGTCTTTGGGTGAAATATTCTATAGATGTCTGATAGATCCATTTCATTCATAGCATCTGTTAGTTTCATTATTTCTCTGCCTAGTTTTTGTCTGCATGAACTGCCACTTCA
Organism: Mus pahari; assembly: GCF_900095145.1. NCBI lineage: Eukaryota > Metazoa > Chordata > Mammalia > Rodentia > Muridae > Mus > Mus pahari. Next base: position 3,587 of record NW_018392270.1, on the reverse strand, counting down.
TGAGAGTCAGATGTTGAAGTCTCCCACTCTTAATACGTAGGGCTTGATTTTGGATTTAAATTTAGTAATGATTCTTTTTAAAATGTGGGTGACAATGTGTATAGTCATTCAGAATTGAGATAATCATCTTGGTAGAATTTTCCTTTGATGAGTATGAAATTTCAGTACCTGTCTCTTTTGATTGTTCTTGACTGAGAGTATAGTTTATAAGATATTAGAATGTCTACTGCAGTTTGTTTTTTGGATCCATTTGCTTGCAAGTCTTCTTTTCCAGCCATTTACTCTGAGATAATGTCTATTTTTATTGCTGAAGTGTGTTTCATATATGTAGCAGAATGCTGGGTCATGTTTTTGCATCCATTCTGTTTGCCTGTGTGTTTTTTTGAGAAATGAGCCAATTGATATTGAGAGATAGTAATAACCAGTGGTTGTTATTTCTTATTTTACTGTTGGTGGTTTTAGTGTGTGTGTGTGTGTGTGTGTGTGTGTGTGTGTGTGTGTGTCCTTTCCCTTGTTTTTGCATGTATGGAGTTACTTATTTCCTGTTTTTTCTTGAATGCAGTTATTCTCCTTGGGTTGAAGTATTTATTCTAGTATTTTCTTTAGGCTTTATTTGTTGGTAGATAATTTTTAAATTTGGATTTGTCTTGAAATATTTTGTTTTCTCCTTCTATGATGAATGAGAGTTTGGCTGGGTATTATAGTCTATGTTGAAGTCAGGATTTTTAGAAGTTGCAACATATATGTCCAGGCCCTTCTTACAATTTAGAGTCTTTGTTCAGAAGTTCATTAATTCTGTATAATCTGCCCTTTACCCATTTCTTCTTTTGATATTCTTTCTTTGTTCTGTAGATTTCTGTTTTGCTTACTAAGTGGGAGGAGAATTGCATTTTGTGGTCCATTCTATCTGGTATTCTGTAGACCTGTGTATTTTTATACATATCTCTTTCTTTAGGTGGGGATTTATTTTCTCTGACTTGTTGAATATATTTTGTGGGCCTTGGAGCTGGGACACTTACATTTCTTCTATCTCTATTACTCTCAGCTTAGTTCTTTCAATGGAATTCTTGATTTCCTGGAAGTTTTGTGTCAGGAATTTTTTAGAGTTTATTTTTCTTTAATTGATGTATCAATATTTTCTCTTGTATTTCTATACCTCAGATTCTCTCATCCATCTCCTGTAATCTGTTGGTGACACTTGAATCTGCTGTTTGTCTTCTCTTCCCTAGATTTTCCATATCCAGAATTCCCTAAGTTTATGTTTCCTTTATTGCTTCTATTTCTATCTCTCTTTATTGCTTCTATTCCTTCTGGAAAATAAAAGTGTTCCTGTTGTTCCAGGCTTCTTATTGGTATCCTTGTTTCCTATGGTTCTGGATCAACAGGTCTGTATGATTAGGATGTGCAGGTCTGTTCGGTAGCCACAGATCTGATTAAAATGGGCAGATGAGTGGATGGAAAATGGAGATTCCCCCTGATATAGTCGCTAGGCAGGGCAGCTCAGCTTGCTGCAGAGGACTTGGCAAGCAGGGAAGATGGCTGGTGAACGGCTATATTGTAGCTCTTAACTGTACTTCAATTAAGATTATTTATTCTACTCATAATGAAATACTCAGAAGAGAACTGATCTCCCAGGAGTGTGGCACACATGTGAGCACAGGTAAGACCACACTTTCTGCTCCAAGGGACCTACCTGGAGATTTCAGGCCACAGGAACCATGGAACAACCTGGAACATGACCTTTCTGGTTTTCGTTTGTGCCGTGAACTGACCCTGTGCCACAGTTCTCAATAGCGAAATACTGCCAGGAGAAAGCTCATCTCCCAGGAGTGCTACACATCTGTGAGCACAAGTATGACCACCACTTCTGCTCAAATTCCTGGACAAAAAGGCACCCACCCAGAGCCATCAGGCCCTATTAACCAAGAAAAAGCTGAGGACAGGATCCTACTGGTTTTCATGTGCACGAAAAAATGACCATGTGTCACAGCTCTCATAAGCACATTCTACCCAGATAGAGCTGGTCTCTCAGTAGTGCTGAAACATAGGTTGAAAGGAGGGATGAGCCATAGTCAGAGACAACAAGAATAGATAAAATTAGAGATAACCAGATGGCATGAGGCAAGGGCAAGAAGAAAAATCAACAGAAACGAAGGATACTTGGCATCATCAGAATCCTGTTCCCCACCTCAGTGAGCTCTGGTTACCCTAATGTACCAGAGAAGCAATAATATACTTTAAAAGCACATCTCGTGATGATGATAGAAGACATTTAAAAAGACAGAAATAACTCCGTTACAGAGGCAAACAGGTAGAAGATGTTAAAAAGGAAACAGAAAAGTACCTTAAAGAACTACAGGAAAACACAACCAAAGAGGTGAAGGTATTGAACAAAACCATCCATGATCTAAAAATAAAAATAGAAACAATAAAGAAATAATAAGGGAGACAACAATGAAGATAAAAAAAACTTGGAAATAGATCAAGAGTCAAAGATGCAAGCATCACCAAAAGAATAAAAGAGATAGAAGACAGAAGTTGAAGTGTAGAAGATACAATAGAAAATATTGACTGCACAAACAAAGAAAATGTAAAAACCTTCAAGCCTCCAAATCCAGGAAATCCAGGAAACAATGAGAAGGCCAAACCTAAGGATAGTAGATATAGAAGAGCAATGATTCCCAAATAAAAGGGCCAGTAAATGTCTTCAACAAAATTATAGAAGAAAATTTCCCTAACATATAGAAAGAGATGTCCAGGAAGGAGAGCCATCTTTGCTCCGGTGTACTCCCGGAGAGAGGGCAGACTGGAGAAGCATCACAGCTTCTGGGAAAGATCCAGTTTCTGGTTCCAGTCGTCCAGTACCTTTCCCGTCCGAGGAGGGGTGTTTGCCTGGGAGCAGTCTCAAGGCTGGAACCCTCACCCAGCACCTTCCCCGCCCAAGGAGGGGTGTCCACCTGGGAGCAGTCTCAAGGCCTGAACCAGTAGGAGGGTCATCTTTGCTCAAGTGCACTCCCAGGGAGGGGCGGCCTACAGAAGGGACACAGCTTCTGGAAAGGATCCCATTTCTGGCTCCAATCACCCGGACCCTTCCCAACCAAGGAGGTGTGACCGACTGGGAGGAGTCTCAAGGCCTGAGCCTGCAGGAGAGCCATCTTTGCTCTCTGGTGCACTGCCAGGGAGAGGGCAGACAGGAGAAGTGTCACAGCTTCTGGGAATGACACCATTTCTGGTTCCATTCATCCAGCCCCTTTCCTGCCCGAGTAGGGGTGTCTGCCCAGGAGGAGTCTCAAGGCCTGAGCCGGAGGAAGGAGAGCCATCTTTGCTTAGGCTCCAGTCTACACTAGCAAGAGTGTGGACCTCAGAAGCTACACAGCTTCAGGACAGAGAGAAGCAACATAACTTCAGGGACAGACCTTGTTTCGGGCTCCAAAAATTTGGGCACCTTCCTCACCAGAGGAAAGGTGAGGGCTCTGTCTGCTGGAGCAAGTGAGAGAGTCATATTATGTCCAGGGTCCCTCAGTGGCTAGTCTGTGCAGGTGAGTGAATAAACTTCAGAGGCAACACATCTTCTGGGACAGGCCCTG
>NW_018392269.1:0-6013 GCF_900095145.1 Mus pahari | reverse complement strand
ATATTTTCTTCATTTACATTTTAAATGCTATCCTGAATGTCCCCTAATCTGTCCCCCCANCCAGCTGTCTTGCCCACCCACTCCCACTTCTTGGCCCTGGAGTTCCATTGTTTGGGGCATATAAAGTTTGCAAGACCAAGGGGCATATCTTCTGAATGATGGCTGACTAGCCCATCTTCTGCTATATATGCAGCTAGAGACACGAGCTCTGGGGGTACTGATTAGTTCATATTGTTGTTTCACCTACAGGGTTACAGACACTTTCAGTTTCTTGGGTAATTTCTTTAGCTCCTCCATTGGGGTCTATATATTCTATCCTATAAATGACTGTNGGCATCCACTTCTATATTTGCCAGACATTGGCTTAGCCTCACAGAGATAGAAATATCAGTGTCCTTTCAGCAAGATCTTGCTGGCGTATGCAATAGTGTCTGGTTTGGTGGCTGATTATGGGATGGACCCTTGTGTGGGGTCGTCTCTGGATGGTCTATCCTTTCGTCTGAGCTCCAAACTTTGTCTCTGCCATTTCTTTCATGGGTATTTTATTCACTATTTTAGGGAGGAATGAAGTATCCACATGTTGGTCTTCCTTATTCTTGATTTTCTTGTGTTTTGGGTTTTGTATCTTGGGTATTCTAGGTTTTTAGGCTAATATCCACTTATCAGTGAGTGCGTATAAAGTGAGTTCTTTTGTGATTGGGGTATCTTACTCGGGATGATATCCTCCAGATATATCCATTTGCCTAAGAATTTCATAAATTCATTGTTTTTAATAGCTGAGTATTATTCCATTGTGAGAATGTGCCGCATTTTCTGTATCTATTCCTCTGTTGAGGGACATCTCTGTTCTTTCCAGTTTCTGTCTATTATAAATAGGGCAGCTATGAATATAGTGAACTTTCTATCCTTATTACCAGTTGGAATATCTTCTGGGTATACACCGAGAAGAGGTATTGCTGGATCTTCTGGTAGTACTATGTCCAGTTTTCTGAGGAACCACCAGACTGATTTCCAGTGTGGTTGTACAAGCTTATAATCCCACCAAAAATGGAGGAATGTTCCTCTTTCTCCACATCCTCGCCAGCATCTGCTGTCACCTGAATTTTTGATCTTAGCCATTCTGACTTGTGTGTGGTGAAATCTCGGTGTTGTTTTGATTTGCATTTCCCTGATGATTAAGGATGTTGAACATTTTTTCAAGTACTTCTCAGTCCTTTGGTATTCCTCAGTTGAGAATTCTCTGTTTAACGATATATTAGATTTTTAAAAATGGGGTTATTTGAATTTCTGGTGTTCAGCTTCTTGAGCTCTTTGTATATATATTGGATATTAGTCCCCTATCAGATTTAAGATTGGTAAAAATTCTTTCCCAATCTGTTGGTGGCCCCTTTGTCTTATTGACAGTATCTTTTCCCCTATAGAAGCTTTGCAATTTTATGAAGTCCCATTTGTCGATTCTTGATCTTATAGCACAGACCATTGCTGTTCTGTTAAGGAATTGTTCCCCTGTGTCCATTTCTTTGAGGCTTTCCCCACTTTCTCCTGTATATATTTCAGTGTCTCTGGCATTATGTGGACCTTTCTGATCCACTTAGATTTGATATTTGTACAATGAGATGAGAATGGATCAATTCATATTCTTCTACATTTTAACTGCCAGTTGTGGACTTTAATTTTACCATTGCTCAATCTTTCTGTTCATATACCAATACCATACATTTTCATTACTTTAGCTCTTTAGGACAGCCTGAAGTCAGAATATCAGATTTTAATTATTTCTTATGTTTCCCTCAGGATTGTAGGTTTTTTGAAATGAGGATTTGTACTTGACCAAAAATTTCTAAGTGATATCTACTGAGAATACTAAACATTTCTTTTGGATTTTCCAATTTAATTGAGTAAAGAATTTTAATGNATGCCCTTATGATTTTTAGGGTTCTTTGTTGTTTCTTGTGATGTCCCCCTTCACCCCTGATTTTATTAATTTGTGTTTTCTCTCACTATCTTTCATTTAGAATGGCTAAGTGCTTGAGTGTCAATTTTTTTTTTTAAAAAACAAGTCCTTGTTTTATGATACTTTGTGTTCTTTGTTTCTATTTCATTTATTTTCCCCCTCATATTGATTCTTTTTTATAATTTACTCCTCTTATATTTCCTGAGTTCTTTCTGTTCTAAGGCTCTCAATTGTACTGTCAAGTTGTTATATGCACTTAGTATAATGGAGTTTCCTCTTATCCCAGCTTTCATTTTGTCCCATAAGTGTGTGTATGTTTTACATTATTTTCAATGAGTTATAGGAAGACTTTAATTTCCTTGTTTATTTTCGTCTTGCTCTAGTACTCATGTTCATCTTACCTGAGTTTGAAAGGTTTCTGTACATTCAATTATTGCTGATACTCTATAGTTATACATGCTAGATTGATAATATAAATGGTTTTTCAAATTTCATGTACATGCAGAGATTTGTTTTATGACTGTGCATGTGGTGATTTGAGAGAATAATCCATGCATGACAGGGAGAAATGTAGTCTTTTGTGATTATTTGTAATGTTCTTTAGATATTTGTTAGGTCATTTGGTTTAAAACTGTTACATGGAGTTTTTTCCCATTTGCTATTTTTTCTTTATTCTATTGTTTACAATATTGTATTGAAGTCTCACACTACCAAGGTGTCAAGGTCAATGTGTTATTTAAGCGTTAGTTGTACTTCTTTAACAAAAGTGGTATCCTTGAGTTTTTGGCAAACAAAATATGTATCAATGCAATTTGTTGAACATGTAGTATTCTTCTTTACCACATAGGAATCTTTTTTGGATTGAAGTCTATTGGAATGGCTTCACCAGCTTGTACTTTGGGTCTATTTGGGTCTAATTTTTCCAGTTGTTTATTCTGAAATAATATATATCTTTGATGTTGATGTTTATTACTTGTAAGCAGCAGAAGTGTGGATTAGATGAAGAAAAGCATATGAAAATATCCAACACCACTTCATAGTAAAATGACTGAAGCCGTTAGAGATATTTGTGAATTACCTAAAGATGATATGGTTTACCACAAGTACATATCAAACATTAATAATTTTGACATCATTTAATATAGTATTGTATTATTCCTTCAAATTTTCAAGTTATGGAGGATTACATCATACACAAAAACAAAGTTTAGATAGAATGTAAATCTAATCTCACTTTGAGAAAGGATAGGTAAACAGGGACTAAATAATGTATTGAATATGAAAAATTTGGGCAAAGTCTTACAAAAGATTCTAGAATTTGTGGCAATACATGTAAGAGTATGTTATACTTTATTGACAGCTTTGGTGCATTTTTCTGGAAGTAAAAGTGAGTGAGCATACTACATATGTAATTATCTATCAATGTTTTTCATTCTATGATTATTTATACTATCCATGATGCCATGAATCTTGATGCATTTCAAAAATGTGTAAATAAAGTATATCATATAATTTACATATTTTAATTAAAAAATATTCATTATTCTCATATACACTGCATTCTTAGAATGTTAACAGTGTAATTCAATGAATATCAATGCTTACATAGAAATATTTACAATAAACCTCACAAACCAAGCTTATAAAATGAATAGATCTTATATAATGCAGAAATGATTGAAAAATGGATGAAATTAAACAAGTTTTCTGGACCCACTATTCTAGTAGTCATATTACAATTTTGATGACAGACATGAAGGCAGTTTTCTACACCATACAAGAATTTTATGATTTTGTTAACATGAATTGAGAATAGAACAGGACATCATCATTTCAAACAAAACATTTATGAGTGCATATATGTGTGTTTCAACATCTTTGCACTAAAAGAGTAGGACATATATTATTTGAAAACTGGAAAGGGATGAAAGAATTTGAAATAGGTGTATCATTTTTAGCTGGTTGTAAGAAAATATGGATGAAACTAGCATGTTTGAATTGGAAATTGAATATACACACAGAATGTCATGAAGGAGGAGGATGACTGACCCAAGGAATGAGTCACTAGCAAGATGGGCAATAGATAATTGTGATGGAGGTGCAGAAATCAGCAAAGTACATGCTACATTTGTGCCAATGTCCCATAATGAAACCCAGAAAAATATAGGGTAATTAAAAATATAACAATTAATAACAGCTAAAACATCGATACTAAATCTGGACTCCTNGAAATTTCATTTGCACTCTTTTTTCTTTTTTCTTTATTTACAATTCAAATATAATTTTCCTTTCCATTTTCCAAACCCTTTTGGCATTTCCCTCCCGTCTGCTTTTATGAGGGTACTCCCCCATGTATACACCCACTCCTGCTTAACTACCCTAGCATTCTTCTATGGTACAACATTGATCCTTCACAGAACCAAGGACCTCTCCTCCCACTGATGCCAGATNAAACCATCCTTTGCTACAAATGCAGCTGGAGCAAGTAGGTCTTCCCTGTGTACTCTCTGGCACCTGGTTTAGTTTGTGATAGGTCTGGGGTGTCTGGTTGGTTAATATTGTTGTTCTTCCTATGGAGTTGCAAATCCCTTCAGCTTCTTCAGTCCTTCCCATAACTCATCCATTGGGGTCCCTGTGCTCAATCTGATGGTTGACTCCAGTACTCCACATCTGTATTTGTCAGGCTCTGGCAGAGCCTCTCAGGGGTCAGATGTATCAGACTCCTGTCAGCAAGTACTTCTTAGAATCAGCAACAGTGTCTGGGTTTGTTGGATGCATATGAGATGGATCCCATGNAGGGGCAGTCCCTAGATGGTCTATTCTACAGTCTATGCTCTAATCTTTGCTACTGTATTTCCATTNGACAGGAAAAATTCTGANTTAAAACTTTTGANATGNGAGGNTGGCCCGACCCTCACTCTTGAAAGACAACTTTACTATGTATACTTGTGAAAGACTTCTCCATTTGCATTCCTGTAGATTCAAGTCTCAGCACTCTAGGACAGCATATCATAGAACCAGAAGTTATACATATGGTAAAAATATTGACTTTTAAGTGTACAGCAATATCAAGTGCAAAACACTAAACTTNTTAGTGACATTAAATCACATAGGGCATATCATCACCCCCAAACTGTGTTGCCTATTTATGCTCTGATTCTTTCAGTCGAAAAGCAATGAGAGAAGTTCATGGGCATATAATCATCAGTAAACTGTCAAATATTCAGTATTGATTCTAGAATGAAACAAGAGTTCTAGAATGAAAAGAATTCTAGAATGAAACAAGGTAGAAACATTTTATAATAAAAAATTACATATTAGAAAACGGTTTCTTCGCAGTCACTATTTGTCTTTAAGATACTAAGAAGAGATTTCCTTTATTATTATTATTATTATTTTCTTTATTTACATTTCAAATGCTATCCTGAAAGTTTCCTATACCCCTTCCCCCAGCCTCTGCTCCTCTATACACCCACTCCCACTACTTGGCCCAGCCATTGCCTTGTGCTGGGTCATATGAAGTTTGCAAGACCAAGGGGTCTCTCTTCCCAGTGATGGCCGATTAGGCCATCTTCTGCTACATATGCAGCTAGGGACACAAGCTCAGGGAGTACTGGTTAGTTCATATTGTTGTTCCACCTACAGGGTTGCAGCCCCCTTCAGGTCCCTGGGTACTAAGAAGAGATCTCTAAACAAGACTATCCACAGCCACTAATGCAAAGTAAAATGAGCAAAACCAATGTAGGAAAACAAAGATAATGTAAAATAGATGGGTCAGTACAAGTCATAAATTAAAAATAATGAGGTTCATGGAGGCCGATCATAATTTGGAATTCAAATAATAAGATTACTTTACTATTAGTATTGAATTTTTGGAAGGTAGAGTCCAGGGACTAAACCCACCAAAGAATACACAATAGGGACCCATGGCTCCAGCTTGATATATTTCAAAAGACTGCCTTATCTCACATTGCTGGAAGTGTAGTCCCTTGGTCGTATGGAGGCTTGAATACCCAGTGCAGGGAATGATAGAGTCCTGAGGAGTAGTGGAGGGGTAGG
>NW_018392268.1:86809-99424 GCF_900095145.1 Mus pahari | reverse complement strand
AAACCAAGGTAAACCTGAACTGATTGAAAGGAACCTAAGCCTCTGGTCAGGAAAGGCTCTGGTGTCCTTGTTCCTGCTGTCACAGGCCCATCACTATTGAATTGGAGCAGCTATTGGGTTCCACTCACCAGTGATCCTAAGATTGCTTGGGCAGTACTCTAGGGACAGTGGGGGTGTCTGCCCACTCTGCGCCCTAGGTGACCCGGTTCTGGCGCAGACCAGAAGGGATTTGTGCCCCCTGGTCAGGCCAGTTCTCTGCTTCCCTAGTGCTGTCTCAGGTCCCGTGCGCATTTGGATTGGAGCAGAAGTTGTGTTCCACTCACCGGTGATCCTAAGATTGCTTGGGCAGTCCACTAGGGACCATGGGGGTGTCCGCTGAATCAGTGCCCTAGGTGACCTGGTGCTGGTGCAGACTGGAAGGGGCTTGTGCCCCTGGTCAGGCTAGTTCTCTGCTGCCCTAGTGCTATCTGGTCCTGTGTGCAATTGGATTGGATGAGATGTTGTGTTCCACTCACCAGTTATCCTAAGATTGTATGGGCAGTCCTCTATGGACTGTGGGGGTGTCCGCCCACTCTGTGCCCTAGGTGACCCAGTGCTGGAGCAGAGCGGAAGGTTCCAATTTCTAGGAATAGAACTGAATGCCACCATGAGGGAATGCATGCAAATAAATCCTGGTTTGGGGGCATTTAACATAGGTCCTCAGATAGCTAAAGCATTAGATCTAAAAGAAAAAAAAAATAGCCTGTGTAATGTAATTGATTGTGTATTTGGCTATTTCTTCTTTATGTACATATCCATTTATTGCTATTTTCTTCATTAAATATGAGTTATCCTAAAGCATCCAAATGATGGTGATGGCTCTGAAGGTAAAATGTTTGTCTTACAAGTATGAGTACCAGTGTTCAGATCCCTATAACCAATATAAATCTAGTAGACAAAGTACCACATATCTGTAACTCAAGTTCTTCTAAAGTTAGAGGGGAAGCAACAACAGGAGAATCTCAGAGGGATTGGAACACATTGTAAAGGACAAGAGACCATGCTTCAAACAAAAAGGAGTGTAAGAGCCAATAGCTGAAGTTGTCCTCTGACCCCTGTCAACTACAGTAGAGGAAGGTGTTGGGTAAGGTAAGGAAATGGTCTGGTTCTACCTCATAGTCAGCTGATAGACATGGTTTCTCCCTGTTCGCTCAGCAGTATCTACAACAGCTACTGTCTGTTACTTAAACATCATATTGTGGTAGACCCTATTCCTAGTGTCACTGAACAAGAAATGACTTCTGAAGCTTGCACAGGCTGTTGCTATAGCACCTGATTTTTATTTAAACATGAACAACCTCTCTGAATATTAACATATTTTAAAGCAAAGTGCCAACTGAAAAGCTGTGATTTGTACTCCTGATTCTACCTTGGAGACAGGGTCTTATGTGATCATTATAGTCTTATACTTCATATATAGCCAAGGATGGCCTGGAAATTCTGATCTTTCTCTGGCCCTCCATATACAAGTTGCTGGGATTAAGCCATGCACCACCATACCAGGTGTATGTTATGTTATACTGTTTATAATAAACAGGATTCAGGTAGGCAACTTAAGGGCTTTGCCAACTTAATGCCAGCCCCAGCATGATATGCTTCTTTAATGAGAGGAAGCTTATTTAAACCTATTTTGCTTTAATTTCCTTCATCCTGGTTTGCAATGATGCTGATAGCAGCTAGCACATAAAATTACAGACCCAAATGCATAACAAGAACTAGGTTACCTTTTTACCTAGTAAGTCTCTGTTGATGTGCTAGGTTAATGGCTAATCTTTTTTAGACAATTCCTAAATAATTAACCACTGTAATAATAATAATAAATAATAATAATAATAATAATAATAATAATAATAATAATAATAATAATAATAAAACTACTTCTCAAATACATTCAACTATATATCCACAGTTCAGAGTTATTTTATTTTAAGTTTTTCAGTTTAACCCTATTTTCTTAGGCATGGGTTTTGTTTTCTAAAATTTATACCCTATAGATCAAACTGCCTTCAAACTCACCAAGTAGATGAGAATCACCTTAAATTTCCGGCCATCTAGTCTGTACCTCTCCCCACAAGTGTCAGGCTTATATGCATGTGTCACCATGGGTTGTTTTATTAGGATCAAGCTAGAGTGGTCCCCAAATATGATAGCTACATCCCTGCCCATAAATTTGTTTTCTGATTGTCACATTGAAGACAAACAATGTACATTTAATAAGGTGTCATGTGATAACTTAATATCCACACACAATACACATTGTGTCATATGATGCTTCAGTATCTTTATACATTGTGTCTTGTGATAGTTCATGTATTTGTTCAAATTGTAAATTTTAAAATCAGCTTAGTCAAAGCAAGATTCTCATTCATCATTTTTTCCAAAATGAAAATGTTTTTATTTATTTTCTTGTAGCTTTTGAAAGGCACATTGTATTTATAGTCACTATAATAAATAACACAAAGGTGAACTTCTTATTCTTAACTTATTAGACATTGGTCACATAGCATGTAATTTTAAAAAGTCCACACTTAGTCTGGCTAGACTGTAGGCCCTCCTGAACCTATGCTGAAAACCTGGTTCCCAAGGCTTGCTTGTAAACCTGCCCAAACCTATTTTCCCTGAAAATGCCTGGAGCTACCAAGTTCCACAGAATAGCCAACCGCTGCTCTGTAGTACAATTGACCCTGTCTCACTCAGTTCTATTTATCACCATGAAAGGAAGATGCAAGAGACTTTTATATTTATACAAGTCAGATTTCTATCAGTAAATCTCCAACTCCAATATGCCCGTGCAAAGAATGTACAACTCAATTCTAATATTTATAAGCTATACACCTAGATTGGGCAGATATACCACTACATTTCTCTATTCCCCAGCTATGAGATTCCTTGCTACTTGTGATTATTCCAGGTAACATGGTTCTGCTCCATCTTCCACCTCCTCTTCTGCCAGCTTCTTCTGTCTCCAACCCACACCCCTGTCTCTTTTTTCTTTGTTCTCTATATTCTCTCAACCTTCCAGCCCTCCCTTTCCCTTCCACTGCTTTACCCTCTATTTGACCAGTTAAACTGGAGAGCAGGTTCACATGGAATCTCCTGAATACATGATTCCTTCTTCATTCCGGGCTGGATTAGCATCAAAATACAAACAACACCAAGGCAGTCTACAATATGGTCACTTTAGCAATTATAGTTAATGTCATTTTCCACTGATCCACACCCCTTGCTCTCCATGTGTCCTATGAGCAATACCCTTTTAACTTCTATGAGATGAACAGTTTTTATTCCAGAGTAAGATTGTGTGGTTCTTGCATGGTTCATTTCACTTTCTATACATTGATCTATCAAAACTGTATTTGTTATTCTTGTGTGCATATATGCCTTTGAATGTGTGGAGTATGTGAGTATGACTACAAGTATGTATGCATATGAAGATGACAGGTTGACAAATGCTGTCTTTCTTTATTGCACTTACCTTATTTTTGTGACAGGGTCTCTCATTGCTCCTACACCTTATAGAGAAAATTCAAATGTTAGACAAGCTAGCCCTAAAAATCTGCTTGACTTTACATCTAACAGTGGGGATAAAGCTATAGTATATCATACCCAGCTGTCTTATATAAGTGCTATAGATACAACCCAGAGTGTCATGCTTGTGTTGCAAGGATTTTACTGACTGAGCTATCTCCATACATTTTATTATTTACCTTCTCTCATGCTAACAAAGTACCTGACAGAGGAAAATGAAGGGAGCAAAGATTTATCAACTTTTGACTTCAGAGCAACCTTAGTCCACCATGGGAGGGAAGAAAGGAAGACAGAATATCTCCTGTATGCCAGCACTCCCTACACAGAGCCTCCTTCATTGCAGTAAGCAGAAATAGAAGACTGGATCTTTCCCAAAATGCTAAGAGTAGTTTCTCTGTCAGTATGAACCCAATTCCTAAACGACTTAAAATGGTGCCACAAGCTGGGACTGATCATTGAAACTGTGAGCCTGAAAGGCACATTCAGCTACAATCTGTGACATACACAATGCTATTAAATGTTATGGCTGTGTTCTCTGAGACAGTAAATCATTTCTGAAAGGTTGTAGAAGTGGCAGCATTTCTCTTAACAGTTGAAATGCTATCCCAGCCATGGCTGAAAAAAAAGATATTTGAAAGTGACTTTTCAGTTAAACATTTCTCTTAGCTGACAGGTATTTAGAGGGAACAAGACTAGTGGCAACTATAGGCAACAAGTTAAAGGGCTAGGTTCTCAAAGAGCCTTGATCAGAAATAGCAGACATCAAGAAACATATAGGAGCCAGGCAGTGGTGATGCACACCTTTAATCCCAGCACTTGGGAGGCAGAAGCAGGTGGATTTCTGAGTTCTAGGCCATCCTGGTATACAGAGTGAGTTCCTGGACAGCCAGGACTACACAGAGAAACCCTGGCTCGAAAAACTAACCAACCAACCAACCTAACAACCAAACAAACAAACAACAGAAAAACAAAACAACAACAACAACAGCAACAACAAAACAACATAACACAGCTGCCTTAAGAATGGTTCTATCAAGGTAGAAGATTGGGACATTAATTCACTGTCAGATGCATTGTGTTTAGCTGGAAATTGTAATAATCTATGCTGAAACTGTGAAATTTTATTTTGAAATCAGTCTCTTTGTCTTCCTCTGTTTAAGAGATATAATGTTGTCTTCTCAGCGGTTGTGTTAGAAAAAAAAAAACTGCAGAAGGTCTCAGTTTTCAAAGGTTTCTGGAATTTTAGCAAGAAAATGAAAAAATAGTAAACACATACAAATCTAACAGCAAAAAGCAATGATGGTTCTAGTAAACAGCATAGCCATTTGTATAAAACAATAGGAGATATGTCAGTCATTGATCGTCCATGTTACAACCAAGGTGACAAATGTTATAATGATTATGGAAATGTGTGGGCACAGTGCAAGGTATTTCACTGAGTCTGTCTTCTCTCCTTATATTTGACTCTGAGATGCTAGAATAATTAAAAAAGGGGATCTCCAGACTGGAGAAATGGCACAGACAATAAGAACTCATGATATGCAAGTGTAAGAACCAGAGTTGGGATCTCCAGCACCTTTATAAACAGCCATGTGTGGTTGTATACTTGTAAGCCCAGTGTTGGGGCAAAAGAGGAGAGAGAGAGAGAAGAGGATCACGGAGCCTTGATGGGCACTACAAAAGGCATAAAACATGGAGTTCCAAGCTCAGTGACATTCCGTAAGAGTAAGTTAAGGCAGAGAGTAATAGAGGACAACACAAGACATTCTCCTCTGATATTTGGCTGAGCATGCAGGAGCATTGGCAACTGTACACATATATATGTACACACACAGACACATACACACACATACACATACACAGGCACACACCTACACACACAGACACACACCTATATACATGCACATACATATACCTGTACACACATATGTACTACATACAAATATAGAGGTAAATAAATAAATAAATACTTGTATATCTTCATAGATGCACAAACAAACATGATGGGAACCTTGTATTTAACAGGTTAGTCCAAAGTCATACAGCTAAGATGTGAGCCATAATCCAAAGGTCTATGTATACCGTTTATAATCCTGGTGGTGTCTAAGTACAGTTTGAGCATCAACACTGATGACTTCCTTCCTGGTTTAGAAACATTCACTGATCTGAGGATGGTTGTCAGGTAAAGTCTGGATGAAAACAGTTGTTTCTCAGGCTGCAGTGACAAAGAAGCTTGTTGAGTTTTAGCTATGCAAGCATGAGGAATTATGTGTGGTATTAGCAGTTATACTCCCAACATTTAGAGAGCAGAAAAAGATGGATCTTTGGGCTTATTGACCAGTTAGTTTAGCTGACTGTTGGGGTCCAAAAGCCTTTGGCATCTCAGCCTCCATCTTGTCCCTAGGCCACCATCTTATAACTAACATTCTTAAGTTCCATTTCATCTGCAAACTTATTTCTGTTCCCTTAATTGAATCCAGGCATTTTATGATAGGGGCATGGGATTTAATGACGAGCATGGAATTTTTGTGGTGAAGAAATTACAAAGTTGAAGGAGCATAAACATACTGATTCATGAGACAAAATGTTGGCCATAAATCAGCTTTGTAAGACCATATTGACACTCAACACAGTCATCCATACATAGCTAATTAATGAAAGGCACTGAAGCAGATCATTAGGACAAGAGAGTTTATTATTTCTTTCAGGATTAGTTCTGTCCTTTAAGATAGCTTTTCCAGAATAATTCTCAAAGGCATGGCTGGTTTTCAACATCCTATAGACCAGTGTGTACTGTGCCTGTCAATAGTACCACAAATATAACTCTTATGCTGGGTGGATTTCTAGTTTCAAATTTGCTGAATTTCTGGGAGGATAATCATTATCATTACTGCTCTACTCCCAGATCCTAATAAATGTGTGGTTTGTTAAATAAACCATTAGCTGCAAATATTCGTTTTCTTTCTATGTTTTTCATTTTTTTCTTTTCTATCCTTTTCTCTTCTTTACTTTTCCTTTTTTAATGCATAGATGTGTGTGTCTGAATTCATATGTATACCACATGTGTCCGCTGGTATCAGTGGATGCCAGAAGATGGGATCAGATCTTGTGGAGTTTGTAGTAAGCTGCTATGGTGGTTCTAGGGGCTAAATTCTTGTCCCCTGGAAGGACAAGTGCAGTTAACTACTGAGCCATAGCTAAACACTTCTAGGTATTCTTTTTAGGGGGAAAGAAGAGGAGGTTCTACAGTGTGTGTGTGTGTGTGTGTGTGTGTGTGTGTGTGTGTGTGTGTGACTGTTTCTGTGTCTCTGTGTGTGCATATATAGAGGACCTTGGTTGAGGTTAGGCGTCATCCTTCCTTGATCTCGACCTTATATATTCAAGCAGGGTATCTGAACTGAAACAAAAGCATGAAGAAAGGATAGACTCACTAACTTCTTCACCCTAGAATTCCCTATATCTGTCTTCATGCACAGCCAGACTTTTACATGGGCTCTAGAGATCTGAACTATAGTATTCATTCTTGCATAGGATGTACTTAATTCACTGAGCCATTGGGGCAGACCATGTGAAATTTGTTGGGGTAGAAACTGTGCTTCCTATAATTCTTTATTCCCATGTTTCATTCTGGTTGAAGAAATTGATTCAGCTGGAGTACAAGCTTATTCTTAGATATTTTCTTGCTGAGTTTTCACTTGAGATTGTTCTTCGATTTCTATGTGGGATCTAATGACTTTACTTAAATATTCTTTCAGTTGTCAAAACATGGACAAGCAGAGCCTATGAGAGTTCCTACTCAGTCCAAAACCCTGCTCTTCAGATCTTCAGAGATAAAATGTAACATCTTTTTGTACTCCATAAACATCAGGAATTTGGAGCAAAATCAGTCTACCTAGACATCACGAAGACATTGGGCCATTTTTCTGCATGCCTTCCTTCCTTCCCCTTTTCCTCCCTCCCTCCCTCCCTCCTTCCATCCCTCCCTCCCTCTCTCCCTCTCCTTCTCTCCTCTCCTCTCTTCTTCTCTCCTTCTCCCCAATCTTCCTTTTTACTTTCTTTCTTCTTTTCTCTTATTTGTTTTTTTTTTCTGAATTTAAGGGGAAAATCCTGGTTAAAGACATGCTTTTCCAATATACCCATGCTTTCAATTGAATGGAAGATCCTAAGTGCATCATGACTGCCCATGAATAGTTCATAGAATGTGATTCAACATTGAACTGCCTGTGTATTATAAAAGCAAACACATAAAATAGAATGAGTATAATTTTTTTACTGAGCTGGTAAGACCATTAGTTTAGTCCCAGGGAATGAAGAAAAGAGTCAAATATATAAGAATCCAAATTTCTAATGAAAACGAAGATTAAACATTCTTTTTAGTTCATATGCATGCAACTATGGTGTGCACAGTTGGTGCATGCATGCTCATATTTAAGTGATTTAACATTTAAGAGTTGGTGGAAGTGTATGCATTTGGAGGTCAGAGGTTGATAACTAGCTTCTTCTTCAATCAAACTCCCCACTTTATTGAGGAGACACAATCTTTTGATGAAACTATTTTATTTAACCAACTTTTTGTGAGATTGTGTCTCAGCCCCCTAAGTGCTGGCATTACATGAAGGTCACCATGCCCTTCAGTCTTCTTTGTGGGCATCCAAGTGTTCATCCTTTGTACTCTGGTGTTTATATAATTAGTATATTCTCCACTGAGCAAGTTCCAAAGGTCATAATCAGTAATGCAAGTATGAATCCCAGGCTGCAATGACTCATTTCTCATTGTTTTGAATGGGCAAGAAATATCTAATGGGTGGACATTTATTTGTCTCACAGTTTAAGAGGGTACAGTCTATTGTGGTGGGTAAGACATGTAGATTGAAAGCTTTTTTGCCTCAGGAATATGTTATAGTTGCTCATATCTATGTAGGTTATTAAGCAGGGCAACTGGGGCTTAGAGCAGGGCTGTACCTATCCTTAGTGCCTTCTCCACAATTACCTGTTTCTTCCATTGACTTTTGCCTTCTAAAAGTTCTACAATATCTCCAAATTGTTACCAGCTGGGTATCAAATGTTCAAACACATGAGCTTGTGCGGACATTTATTTTCATGTCCTGAAGATTTTTAAGTCCTTGAAATCAATCATATCAGCAACCACCTGCCCCCAACTAAAGAAAAAAATTTAGAAACCTAAACCAGAAGTGTATTTTCTTAGAGTTAATGAATCTTAGAGCTGAAAACAACAGAGCCAAGGATGTGGAAGGGGGATAGAAACATCTGAAAGTCAAGTCAGTGCAATAGTGTAGCTAAAAGGCTGGGTAGTGACAAGGGTGAGGTACTGTATGAGAATGACATCATTGTAATGTGTCATCACACTGTCTGATTTTCTTCTCATCTTTTTCTATTTTGAAATATCTATCTCATTATAAAATTTAGTATTTATGTGAAATATAAAATAATTTAAAGGTATCTAAGCTCATCATGTACTTCTGTCTGACTTTTAAACTGATGACAGACTATTCCCCATTTGGACTGAATATTGTTTTGTGCAAAGAATCCATAACAGCTGTCATGGTTTATTGTTCTGATGTCACTTTTTTATAAAACTATTCACAGTTGGAGAGGTTGCTCTGTGGTTAAGAGCACATACTATTTTTTAGAAGATCTAACTTAGTGCTTACGTCTCTTGTCTAGCAGATCACAACTGCCTGCAGCTACAGCTCCATAGGATCTGATGACTCTGGCATCTCTGGATTACTGTAAACTTATGCATAAGCTTACACACAAACACATAATTAAAAATTAAAATAAACATTAATTTTTTTCACATAATATTCTTTGAGCCAGATAGAGATGAGGTATAATATAAATGTCTCATTTAGTGGTAAGCAATCCAGTTACTCATTTTTTAAAATTCTGACCAGTAATGAATGTCATATTTGTTACTATCGACAGGAAAGCAATGCATTTCTGATGAGACACATTATTCTATTGGTATAGAGGTGAGGAATTCAGGATGGTAGGACATTTATTTTCCTAGTTAATAGTAGTGGATTCTCCCCAAGGGCACATGATCTACCTGGTCAAGTGTTATTGGCCAAGAATCAGTATCAGGAATGAGTTCTGTTCTGTGGAATGAGCCTTTAAGTACAAAAATAAATAAATAAATAAATAAATAAATAAATAAATAAATAAATAAATAAAAACAAGTTGGTTAGCCTCATTAAAATCATGCCATTATTAAAGGAATGAAGATAGTTAGCTCCAGATGTTGTTGTCATTAACTCACAGTAGCAATGAATTTAGAGCTATACATGGTTAAGTAAAAGTCTCAAACAGAAGGGAGACAACTGAGGTTCACTGGTTATTGAAGGTTTTTATGGTAGACAAAGCTAGATTTTTTTTCAGCCTGGCAAGTTTGTCCTTGCTCCAATACATGGTCTCACATCCATGCACATAATGCCAATGCTAAGTGGAGACTGAGATATGAAAAAATAAGGTAAAGACTGGAGGACGACATGGCAGACAGGAGCCTGAATGGAGTTGGAAGGGAAGTCAAGCACTGGTAAAGTTAAAATTATTATACAAAAATGAAGTTCTCAATGAATGTATGAACAAAGATTATTACTGAACATTGCAGACGGTTGATTAAAATTCCAAACCAACATCAGAAAGTAGTGTATTAAGGAGGCTCTTACTGCCATGTTACTGGTTGAGAAAACTTTAGTAATAGAAAATACAAACTTCCAGTGATCATGTTGTTACAATCTACATACTTTTTGGGGAGTGGAATGGGCAAACTATAAGGATTTAATTTCAGAATTAAACTGCAGCCTTTCCTCTTGCAAGAGATAACCTATTAATAATTGGTTTGTGAATCTCTAACTAACAGACAATCTCAATGGCAGATAAATCACCTTCGAGGAGAGCTTATATCAAACTCATACATTTTTTTCAACACCCCCTTCTCTGCTTCCTGACTAGTAATCACAGACCTCAAAGCAGAAGGCTTGTGCTGAGAACTACCAACTCCATCCTTAAGATGTTATATGAACATACTTTACCCACATGTGCTCAGATACCCTCCTTCTGAGCCCCTGTCAAAGCCACTCCCATGTTGTTGAGTCCTTGTCTGGCCATGGCATTAATACTTCTTGTAATGAAACTTGTTATTCCCCTACTACTTTATTTTAGGGTCCTCTTGAAGCCCTCCAATCTATTACCCAACATAGAACAGAGATACTTGCCCCACATAAAATCCAGCTAAACCAACATGAGGCATGGACTTCACATCTAATGATCTTTATATCCTTCCAGACTTTATACCTGTAGGTACACTCCCATGTAAAGGCTTTTGTGCATAATGCTCAAAAAGAACTTGTGTTCTTAATAAGACAACCCACACATTTTCACAGATGTGTGCATCCAAATCAGAAAACAGAACAGTGCAGAACTCTCACATTTCTGATCATTCCCTTATTTCCAGTAACATTCTCAGTAACTCCTTTGACCTTAAAATAGCAGATACTGAATTAGGAAGAATATAAAATATATAACACATTGGATCTTAGATAATGTGATGCTTTTATGGGTATTTTCTTTTGACATTGGGAAATTCATCAATTTAAATTTTTGAAAATATATGACACTTATATTAGCTGCTTAAATGGACTATATAAGAGCATCCAGCTTTAATAACAAATAAGCAATGTAGAAGAAAGTTGAAGGTGGCCTTCATGCCCAAGCCTCTCAAAGAACACCAAATTCTGAAAGAAAATTCAATTTCTAACCTGGATATTTATTTTTTCTGCTTAAAGTTTTTTATATAATATTTTTCTTATATACTTTCATTTATGTTAACTGTTTCTAGATACTCACATCTCTATATTTTCAAATACCCCCCTGCCACTCTCTCTCTTGTGAAAAGGAATGAACAGAAAATTAAAACATGTCAAACTGAAAATGAAGAAAACTCAGATTACAAAAATATCCTAAACTTAATAAATTAAAAAGCACATCACACACACACACACACACACACACACACACACACACACACACAGGGAATCTGCCTTGAATGTGGCTGATATTCACAGAAGCACACCATTGGAGAAATGAATTTGCCCTTATAAAGCATGGCTCAATTCTTCATAGTTTCTTTATTAAAGCTGAGACTTGATGTTAAATTTCCCTTCTGCTTAGTGGGAATAATTTTATTATTACATACTTTCTGTATTTACATATCAAATGTTATCCCCTTTCCTGGCTTCTCCTCTGAAAACTCCCTCTCCCCTTCTACCTCAAACCCACCACTTCTGCTTTCTGGCATTGGCATTTCCCTATACTGAGGCATAGAACCTTCACAGGACCAAGGGCCTCTTCTACCATTGATGATTGACTAGACCATCCTCTTTTACATATGCAGCTAGAGCCATGAGTCCTACCATGTGTTTTCTTTGGTTGGTAGGTTAGTGCCTGGGAGCTCTGGGGGTTCTGTTTTGTTCATATTGTTGTTCCTCTTATGGAGCTGCAAACCCCTTCAGCTCCTTGGGTACTTTCTCTAGCTCCTTAATTGGGAACCTTTTGCTCTGTCCAATGGATGGCTATGAGCATCCACTTCTGTATTTGTAAGGCACTGGCAGAGCCTCTCAGGAGAAAGCTGTATCAGGGTACCCTCAGCAAGCAATTGTTGGCTTCACAATAGTTTCTGGGTTTGGTGGTTGTATATCGGATGGATCCCCACATGGGTCATTCCTTCAGTCTCTGCTCCACACTTTGTCTCTGTAACTCCTTCCATGGGTAATTTGTCCCCCCCATTCTAATAAGAATGGAAGTATCCACACTTTGTTCTTCCTTCTTCTTGAGGTTCATGTGTTTTACGAATTGTATCTTGAGTATTCTGAGCTTCTGAGCTAGTAACCACTTATCAGTGAGTGCATATCTTTTTTTTTTTTTCTTCCATTCTTGTTTATTTTTTTTTATTATTATTTTCTTTATTTACATTTCAAATGCTATCCCGAAAGATTCCCATACCCCTCCCCCCACCTCTGTTCCCCT
>NW_018392268.1:76425-85154 GCF_900095145.1 Mus pahari | reverse complement strand
ACTTAGACTTGAGCTTTGTACAAGGAGATAAGAATGGATCGATTCTCATTCTTCTACATGATAGCCTCCAGTTGTGCCAGCACCATTTGTTGAAAATGTGAGTGCATATCTTATTTGTTCTATTGTGATTGGGTTACCTCACTCAGGATGATATCCTCCAGATCCATCTGTTTGTCTAAGAATTTCTTAAGTTCATTGTTTTTAATAGCTGCATAGAACTCCATTGTGTAGTACATATTCTGTATCCATTCCTCTAGTGAGTGACATCTGGGTTCTTTCCAGCTTCTGGCTATTATAAATAAGGCTGCTATGAACATAGTGGAGAATATGTCTAGGTCCTAGTTTTATCATCTTAACCTTCTACTGTCTCCATATCATTTATTGTTCATAATGAAAAAATAGGAAAGCAGTGGAAGAAAATGTGTTTGGACAACTTAGAACTCTACTCATTGGGAAGAAAGTAAGAGAAAGAAAAGCAGGGTGGGGCTTCATATATTTAGGGATGCAATCATAAGCATGTACATTTCATTCATGCTTCTAAAGCACTTGAAGTTTTGCCAGCTGGGATGCAGTATGGCTGGAAGTCAATATCCTAACAACACTCGCACAATATATGAGATGCAGTACACCTGAAGGCATGAGGACAAAGCCAGTCCACTCGGGGGAAATAATTTTTCAATAGTCCATTTCTATTCCTCCTCACGCTTTCCTTGATTTATTGCCTTTGTTCCACTATACCAGGACAAAATCTTCAGCTTTCAACATGAGATGATATGTCAGACTCCACTAAATATATTTGTAAGACAGAGGCAGCCAACAAAATTGAACTCTGAGTACAGAGATGGGATGTTATTTAAAGCTTGGGAGAGATTATTGGAGGATTATTATTTTATCAAAAATATTCCAGCAATAAAATGAGCACTATGGTTTTCAGTACTTTGGGCAGTGTGCTAATTTATCCCCCACCCTGAAAGGATTTAGAGTTTCATTGCCAATTTATTGAAAAGCCTGACAAATGTCAGTCGTCTGTGCTCTAGGACATACAGGATTCTTCCTTAGTTATTGCTAAGAGAGCTGGGAGTCAGGACCTTCAGAGGGAAATTAAATGTGCTGTTGCTTTCAGTTTTATTACTCTGCCAATGATCTATATGAATGTCCAGTTTGATGGTTTGATGATCACTTTTTTCATTTTAGGGGTACCTCCTGAAAGAGGAATACAAACACAGGCATGCAAAATTGATTTATTACCATAAGGAACTACATTCTTTACTTTCACTTTTCTTCTATAATGTAGTATATTTTATGTTTTTTTAAATTGGCTCAATCTTTAGAAACTTTTGTATGCCTCTGTACAAGTATATATGATTGTCTGCATTTGCACAAGTGCACATAGACCACAGTCAACATACAAAAGTCAGAGGACATCCTTAGTTATGGGTCCTTAACCTCAATTTTTTTTCAGGATTTTTAAAGATAGGATCTTTTATTCGGTAGTGCATTTATTAAGCAAGCAGGTCTGTGAGCTTTGAGGGATTATCCTATTTCAACAGAGTTGCACTGGGATTACAGACCCAAGCTCCTGCTAGTATAAATGGTTTTATATGGGTTCTGGCAATCTGAACTCAGGACCTCATGGTTGCACAGCAAGCACTTTTCTAACTGATCAATCTTCCCAGGCCTGCATCTTTTACAGCTCTCCTACTCACACACCATTTCATCTATAACACACATTGTGAGGGTAAACATTTATCAAAACTAACAGGAAGAAAATGGTTATAATCCATTTTCTTTAGCATCTCTAAACACTGGAAGGCTTTCTCTAATTTACTTTGATCCACAGCTTGAAGTAAGGTTTCTATCTAGTTGAATTCCTTTCCTTTCTTCTTAGCTGTGCTTTAGTGAACTACAAGATGAGGGATAATAGTGAGCACTGACAAAGATGGATAACTAGCACATGCTTGTAAGAAGGGTTGTTCACTAGAAATTATCCTGATGCTAGTTGAGGCTATTAAAAAACTTTCTCAAGGAAAGTTGCTATAACAGTATCCTGTTTCTCACACACAGACTCTGAGCTCTCTGAGGTGCTAAATCAGTGGGAGCAAGTTTTGTCGTGTCTCCACCGCAGATGAAGCTAACAATAACATTTGTATAATGAGGTGCTGAGAGCATGTTTCAGGAGGGCAGCAATACATTGTCTGTGGGAGGAAAGGGAGGGGTACTTCTTGTTCAAATGAGATTTACAGAAAAATGCTCAAATTTATAATGTATACAGATAAAAATTGGAAAACTAAACACTGCGGTGCTAATTTGATCCCAAGGTTAGCATATTTAGAAAGATGAATGAAGTAGGAGTTGTTTGAGAGCTGGAGGTATAGCTCTGTCAATAAGGTATTTTCAGCTCTCTTGAGAACTTAAGTCCAATCCCCAGAACCTCTGCAGAATTGCTGGGTGTTGTAGAACATACCACTAACCCCAGCACTGAGATGGGAGAGACATGCATGTGCATGTACCTTCAAATGCATGCATGTGTATACACAGACACAGACATACACCACACACTCACATGCACACAAACACACATACACACACATACACACATGAGAGAGAGAGAAGGGGGAGGGAGTGAGAGAGAGGGAGGGAAGGACAGTTGGAGAGAGAGAGAAAGAGAGAGAGAGAGAGAGAGAGAGAGAGAGAGAGAGAGAGAGAGAGAGAGAGAGATTTAAGTTGCTGGGAGTTTACCAATTAATCTGTCTGAATAGTAAGACACAAGGATCTGTCTATCTCCTTAGTGATAGTATTTGCCCAGCATATTGTCACATTTGTTGGTGACAAATAATTTACCTACTGATAAACTGTCCCAACATATTTTATATGACTTTAAAGAAACACATCACGACATGCTGCTTCTATAGAAAACTGTGATAATTCCTGTACCCTGATGTTCATCCCTATGTCCTTCTATTGTACATAATGTCTTCCATTACTGTTGGGTGTTCTCTTGTACTTCTTTCCACTATGGGACAGAGGGACATTTATGGTGACTATTATTAAAAAGCAGAACGCTGAATGCTCCTGTCAATCGGCACAGAAGACAGCTTAGAAACAAACTTTCAGACCTCTCATATTCCAACAGCTCAGGACAAGGCTCTGACCTCTTTAGAGGCAGAAGTAGACTATTTCAACTTGACAAACCCCAGATGTTTACAGAATGATGTGACATGATATTTGCTGTTTTAATATACTAACATTGGGTAAACATTTCAAATATAAAGCAAACTCCCAGTAAATATCCTTAGAAAAGCACAAACGGCAAAACCGCACATGGCTGATCATTTAAAAATAAACTTGTAATTTCAACTTGTAAATCATTTTGACTTAGAATTATGGACATACTTCTACTACCATCTCCAAAACACCCATGTTTCCATTGAGAAGTTCTATCCTAGTTTGAATCCTAATTATCAATCTTTAGATTTAGCCTCTGTACTTTGCCTGAATATATTTTAGTTATACTTGCTGAGATGAATAAAACAAAACAAAACAAACAAATTAAATGAAAAAAATATTATTTCTTTTTCTCTTTTTCATTTCATGAAGAATTTTCAATTACATGTTTGCTAATACCTTCATCCACATCTGACACTTCTTTCTGAAAATTCATTTAGATATTAGATACCTGTTGTAAACTTATAATTTTTTTCCTGTATTATCTGCTCACTGTATCACCCCCACACCCATTCATCCCAGGTCAATTTTCTGGGCAATTTCTGAGAGTCTGTCTTCTAACATCATAGACTTAAAAGTCTCCTCAATCAAGCTGACAAGAATTTTTCTAATTATTTCTTATTTTCTTTTTAAAGAACCATGAATTTATCTCATGAATTTATGTACTTTTCTATCTCTATAAAGATGTTGTATGCTATATATACATTTTAAAGTGGTCATTTTACATGTTTGTGTGTATATACTTTCCACATATACTTGTACTTCATGAAAGGCTGAAGTGGATATCTTCTTCCATTTCTACCCACCTTATCATTATTTAGACAAGGTCTCTTTTTGATCCTAGTATTCATCAAAAGGCAAACTAGCTGATCAGAGATGTTGAAAAGTGCACTTATTTCTGACTTCTAGTATTGTGATTATAGTCATATGCATGGACTTGTGTAGAGCTCTGGTCCTTCTGCTTGTGTACCAAGCATGTCATGCATCATCCCCCTAGTCCCTCTGAAGATATTGCGTTTTTGTTGGTTTTATGAAACCCACTATATTCCTATGTTTGTGAATACCTTGGTGGCAGGAGCTATTTTGGAAAGCCTAAAGATATAAAAGTGACATTTTAGAGATGACACATAAAATTGCATGGTCTTAGATGGATAACTAAATTGCAATGCTTTTAGAGAGTTCATCTCAGAATTGGCTCACATTATTATGCCTTACTCCATCATTATTAAATTAAAATAATAATCCCTAGGGATTACTGAGTAGTTCTTCAACCCTACTGAGTATTTTTTCTGCAGATCAATAAAGATGTTCACCCTTACAGTGATACTATGTAGATAAACAAATGATTTCTTAATTCTATAGAATACTTAAGTTTATACCAGTAACTATTAAGCAATTTATTTAAAAGAAGGCTGCACTGGGACTATGTAAGCCTTCATGTGTCATAAACTAAAGTCCATAAATTGGAAAAGAATAGTTTATTGTAGGTGCAAGGAAATTAGATAAAATATTGGCTGGATTCATCTATACTAAACTTCAATCCTAATGAGATATTAGGCAGCTAGTTGATTGGCCTTTTGACATACTGTGCTAGCTTGAACTTAAGAATTATAGTTTTATACTTTCAGTGAACCTAGTGAAACTAGGGAGCTAGTGTCAGGTGATGAATATTTAGTTAGATAACCAGTCTTTTTTTTTTTTTTTTTTTTTTTGAGACAGGGTTTCTCTGTATAGCCCTGTCTGTCCTGGAACTCACTTTGTAGACCAGGCTGGCCTCAAACTCAAAAATCCTCCTGCCTCTGCCTCCCGAGTGCTGGGATTAAAGGCATGCACCACTGTGCCCGGCTAGATAACCAGTCTTAATTAAAAGTAAACATATAAACATCTCTATTGTAACTCCTTATTCAACTTATGATTTACATTTATGTTTGAACTTGTTATGAATTTTTAAAAGGGAGACTTGGAGTGCCATGTGAACTCCAAAAAAAGTACAAACACTAGAACGATTACATTAAGTAGGCAGAAGGACAAAAAGAGATGCAGTGCAGAAGCAAAATAGGAGAAGAGACAGTAGAACATAGAAGAATATAATAGAACTGAAGAGAAAGGGAAGAGACAAAGAAAAATATAA
Source organism: Mus pahari (assembly GCF_900095145.1). NCBI lineage: Eukaryota > Metazoa > Chordata > Mammalia > Rodentia > Muridae > Mus > Mus pahari. The sequence goes on along the minus strand of NW_018392268.1, from coordinate 79,798 downwards.
CAGAGCTAAGGAGCTGAAAAATTGAGGAGTCAGAAGGGGGCAGAATAGAACACAGAGAGCAGAGAAGGAGGAGTTGCAGAGAATCCAGAAAGTAGCAGGCAGGATTTTTCTTACCATGTGATAGGATAGGACATGGTTCTTCTTACTGACAAGGACAGGGCTTGTTTTCGAATAGACCTTCTCATACACAGATTTATGCATTAGTAAGTTTAAATGTGCATATGTAAGTATGTAAGTTGATGAGACAGATTGTTAAGCCCAAAGGTGAATGTGTGTATGAATATGTCTATGAATGTATGTATTTCTATGCATGTGAGCTTGTGTAGAAGTCTTTTCATTCTGCTGGCATGACTTGTTTCACCTGTTTCAATAAAAGTTAATTGCACCAAGCCTCCCTGTCACTTGTCCACTGAGAGGTGAGGCTCCTGGGCAATTGGGAAAGGAATCTTAGCAATTAATCTTTACTTCACACACTACCCCCCCCCTGCGCGCGCTCAACCCTCCCAAACACACACAGAGTTTTACAATTGAGCATTAATTGCCAGAAGCCTGCAGCTTCCAGACTCAGAGTAACTTATAGACACAACAGACAAATGGAATTTTATTATAAGCAATCTTTATTCTTGCAATATCATGTTTTGCCCACCACTCCACACCAATGCTCTATCCAGTCTTCTGCCTGCTAGAGAGAACCCAGCCTAGGAAGGCTCCAAGCACCTTTGTTTGTTCATATGATTATCTTGGAAGATTTATGGACAGAGATTTTTCTTTCTTTCTCACCTAGATAGTTGAGATACTACAAATCAGATGGAAATTTCCAAATGTGAGCTGAGATTATTAGGTAGTATGTACCACTGACTGGTGCTCAGATGGGGAACTTTCAATGGGGGGTATTTTTACGGACCTAGACATCATGCATATTTTTCATATTCTTGTTTATTATCCTGTGGGAAAATATTCTCTTTTTCCATATTAAAGAAGGAAAGTCATAATATCAGGTTGGGATGCAGAATTCAGTGTGCAGAGTACACTTCTTGCCTGTATAACGCTGCATCTACAGAGAAAACACACCTCTGGCTGATCTTCTGTTCTTTGGGATAGAGCTCAGTCTTCTTTGCCAGCAGTTCAGTACCATACCAAACAACAAATCACACTCATGAGATGCATACTAGTTCTCTAGGCAGACAGATACTGCACATGCATGAACCAGTGGCTTCATTCAACCCAGCTTTCGAAGCAGGCAGACACCAGACTGGAAACATTAGCACTAGCTCAAACTTGAAGAAATTGCAAGGTTCACCAACCATCCTGAGGCAAGGCCATAGGAATCTCACAAGCAGTTATTGGGTGAGTTTCTCTCAGTGTCTGCATTACACAAGCTGAGGCCAACAATGCTATGTAAGGTGAACCAATACATGCATGACATTAGTTAAGAATATTGAGTTGGAGCAAACCAAACTGATGCTGTGCCTGCCTGCTACTGTCTATGGAGTTATATTTGTACTCCATCATGGGTCACTTAATGTGTTTGCTATATCAAAACATCCTTTGACCTTTTCTGCTCCAACAAAAATCCTTTCCTTGTGTATCCCAGCAAAACATCATTTGACATAACTGACTTTCCTAGGAAACTAGATTTTTCCATTTAAGGTAAGTGTAAGTTAAAGGTAGAAAAGAGCATCCTATCTATCTTCCTCCTCTTCCTCCTCCTCCTCCTCCTCCTCCTTCTCTTCACCTTCCTCCCCTTCTTTTTCCTCCTTGATGTACAAAAGAAGCCCACGACACTAAGCAGGGGCCTAATGTTCTGGCTTTTAATTTCACCTTATTTCTAATTAAATTATTTGCTAGTGTATTAGTTAGGGGTCTCTAGAGTTATAGAACTTATGGAATGTCTGTATATGTTAAAGGAAATTACTAGGATGACTTACAGTCTACAATTGATCTAAACCCTTCAATGGGTAGCTGTGAAGGGAAAGCCCATGAATATCATAGTTGCTCGGTCCCACAAGGGTAAGTGTTTAAGCTGATTTCCTGCATAAGGTGGAATCATGCACTAGAGGATTCAAACAGATATGATGACAAGTAAGTACATGAAGATGAAAACTAATACCCTCCCCTATCAATTGTCCTCATGTAGATCTCTAGCAGAATCTATGGCCCAGATTAAAGGCAAATACTACCATGCCAGGATTTAAAGCATGTTTTGTCCCAGACTTGCCTTAGACTCAAGAGATGCTTGCCTTTATCTCCTCAGATTAAAGGCATTTAATACCTTGTCTGGGCCTACACTTTTCATGGCCACTATGACTCAAGATCTAGATCAAGATTGTGTATCATCCCATATCAAGATCCAGGTCAGAAGTCTGTGCCTTCCAGCCTCAAGATCCGAAGCACAGGTCTGCCTTTTATTTGTGAATTGTAGTTCATTCCAGATTAGTCAAGTTAACAACCAGAAATAGCCATCATAGCTACTTTGCTTTTTGTGTGCACGACTTCAAATGTTTAAATATAATGTCAAGATCCCTAAACAACAGGTCCCAGGAGACACCATCAGTAACAGTGAAACAGTCCCATGAGCTCTTTTTCAGCATATCCTTCTCCGCCATCTGTTCTCTTACAATTCTTATAGTATGTTAACATTTGTGGCCTAGTTAAGTTGACTTCTGTTATATTTGTCTTTTAGCAATTTTAGCATTTTCAATTTGTAAAAAGTACTTTTTGTAGTTTTGGGAGTATGAAAAGGGAGAAATAATAAACTTATACATCTACCCATATTTAAGCAGGGACCTGTATTTTTCACATGCTGTTTGTCTGAACAACGATGATATGGCAGAGCTTTATTGTTAACTTTAAAATCACTTGTTCCTAGAAAATTCACCCACGTTTTATTCTATTCTAACATTTCAGTTGTACCAGGACTTTCAAACTATGTTGCCTGTATGATGTCTACAACATGTGTGAGAAAACTGACAACAGTTGTGAACATTTCTCCCCTTCAGGTTCCTGTGTGCATCTCTGTGTGCCACTGTAAAAATAGCAAATACAAGGAACTTTGTGGCAGTCCTTTATTATTTTATTCTAACAACACATTTCTGAAATGTTTCACTAATTGTTTTATCCTATTGTATTCTTACTCCTAATTTCATACTGAACTCTCTTTAAAAACAAAAACAAACAAACAAACAAACAAACAAACAAAAAGAAAAAGAAAAACAAAAAAACCCAAAAAACAAAAACAAACAAACAAGAAATATCTCTTTCAAGTACCCAAGGACCTTAAGGGGGCTGCAACCCTGTAGGTGGAACAACAATATGAACTAACCAGTACCCCCTGAGTTTGTGTCTCTAGCTGCATATGTAGCAGAAGATGGCC
>NW_018392268.1:57578-75335 GCF_900095145.1 Mus pahari | reverse complement strand
AGAGAGAGAGAGAGAGAGAGAGAGAGAGAGACAGACAGACAGACAGACAGACAGACAGACAGACAGACAGAAAAGAAGTTGGACATCAGTGGGAGGGGCAGTCCATGGTCCTTTGGAGGTTCAATGCCTCAGTGTAGAGGAATGCAGGGGGAGGAAGGTGGGAGTGAGTGAGTGGATGGGAGAATGCACTCAGACCCTCATAGAGGCAGGGGAAGGAGGAATGGGATAGGTAGTTTCCAGAGGGGAGTCCTCGAAAGGGTATAACGTTTGAAATGTAAATAAAGAAAATATCCAATAAAAACAACAGGACAATATATGATGCACACCTATGGTGTAGATAACTGCATAGAAGCCACCTTCCATTGGCTTCACTTCAGCTGTGACACACCACATTTCATGCTGAAGGTAAACTGTGTGGTTGGGATGAACTGACCAAATTCTAGTGTGTTTCCTCCATTCATTTGTTCAAACAATTGGTACGTATGATGGGACTCTGACTTCATAATGTAACTGGTTTTGCCTCTATTAGGTTTTGTTCTGGCATAGTGTGATAAAAAATAGTATGTGATAAGAACATCATATGTGGTTATCATGATGATTTTTGTATGATATAATTTCTGTCCTTTCTTTAACCATCTTATATCTACCACATCTACCTTTATTCCCAAAATTTGATCCACATTTTCATTGAATCAGAAATGCCATCCTGATAGCCTAGGTGCTACGGATACCTTGAAAACTGAGAAGAAAGGTCTTCTTTCAATGGGCATTTGAGTTCATGTATGTGTGTAAGATCAAGGGTACAATGCCTTGTAAGAACTCATGAGTTTTAAAATCAATTGCAATAATTACAAGAAAGAAATAAAAACTAATAACAAATTTCCATTTGCAAATTTGTAGTACTCTATGGCCAAGTAAAATACTCTAGGTCTTGCAATTTCTGAGTGGCAAATATTATAGTTAAGTAGTCAGTCATTGTAAAAGAATTGATACCCTCAAAAGAAAAATCAGACTCTCCAAAGTGAGGACTTCTGCTACAGTGTTATGACCCTGACATCATATTTTTCTCAAAGACCTGGATAATGCTCATTTATAAACACAGACTGTATGTATGCTTTAACCACCTCCCAGTGACAAGTATAGTAGGAAAGATGACAGAGTACATGGGGCAAGAATCCTTCTGTAATTCGGATCTGTTTATGATTTATTACACTTAATAGATTTCAGTGAGGAACAAATAATAAATAATTACTGCAAGACAATCAAGGCAAATTATCCTCAATGAGTTTAGACTTCAAGATCAAATTGACACTGGCCCAGCATAACAATTATAGCTTATATAGATAAACTAGAAGTAATATGATGCTGAGCCTGCCCAGGTATGAGTCTGAGCAGGGTACTGCAGATCATGAGCTGTCCCTCCAGGTAAGACTAGCCTTCTGCCATCATGCAACCAACACTTACTATTTCTAGAGAGCAGAATAGCCAGGAAATTCTGAGAAGAGAAATTGAGGTAGAGGAAGATGGAGGGAGCTTGTGCTGTCATGAAACTCGGTGTGATGGTTTTCTTGGATGCAGCTGTATCTTTGTAGATGCCTGAAGATGGGAAGCTTGTGTTCTTCGTCACTGGGTATGGTTCTTGGAACATGTATGTAACAGAGGTGCCAGAGTAAAAAAGAGCTGAAATCTCTGTAAAACAGAAGACAAGATAGCATACACTCAAACACTTAGTCAATTTCTCTGGGTAGCTGTAATTGCTGCTCATTGATTCCTCTGCATCCAACGCTGGTTTAGGGGTGTTCAGAAACCACACAATCTGCTTCTTGATGATTTTACAGAGGCCCAAATCCACATGTGTACATGCGCACATGTGAAGATTTGGATTTGTGTTCATATTGACAATGAAGGAATTAAGGACTGATTACTCCACTTTGTTTTTTGAGACATCAAACCTGGAGCTCAGACTGTTAGATTGGCTGCTCATTGAGCTCAGGACTCTTCCTATCTCACTTCATCTAGTGACAAATCTAGTTTTCTAAGTAGATGCTAAGGAACCAAGCGCGGACTTTCATTTCTGTGTAGCAATCATATCACTGTCAAATCCATTTCCCAAGCCCTTTGTATCCATTAATGTAATTGCAGTTATGGCTGCAGAGATTATTCATAACACTCAACTTTGACTTTGTAATACCACGTTATCAGAGATTGTTTTTATAAAGCACTGAAGGGAACTACCAAGCAAGTTTTGAATTTGTGGAATCATTGAGTTACAAGAACATATGACTTAGTGATTGGGAAATGGCTTGATTGGTCAAACATTTGATGCACCAATATGAGTAATTGAGTTTGGATCTTTAGCATCTAAATTAAAAGATAGTGTGGTGGTGTGCATATGTATCCCAAGACACAAAAAGAACCCTGGTGTTCATTGGCTAGTCTAGCAACAAGTGAGTATCAAGTTTTGAAGAGCATTTGAAGAATGCGTCTGTTATTGAATCCTGGCCACCACATGCATGTATATGCACCCATAAATACACAAACACACAAACAAATCACATACACACACACACACACACACACACACACACACACACATATATATATGTATATATGTATATATACATATATATGTGTGTGTGTGTATATATATATATATATATATATATATTACATACAATGAATAAAACTGAAGATAATTTAACTTAAGCCCCTTTCAGTAGCCATCATGTAATATGTCTTGAGATCGAAGAGATGCTCATCAATATGTTGAAGTACATATTCTGCCATTTTTCAGGCTCCTCTTCATCTAACAGGAAATCATCTTTTTATGGACAGGCAAGAGAGAAATATTGCTTTTTATATTATGCTTCTGAGACCTTTGACCACCTGTCTGCTTAGAAAATTGTGTGGCAAATTCAAGTTCATGTGGATATGATAGGTTTGTCTTCTTCCCAAGTAAGGATGCAGTGTTCCTAATCCTCCTTCTACATTATTTGAATAAGTATGGAACACTAAAATCAACCTTGGCTCTGTTAATGTTCTTGCCATTTTCTACCTTGTGAAAATTCTGTTAACAGTCTCTAATAGTGCCAGCTAATTAATGCTACATGTTTAGGTATAATGTATAGCAGACTACAAGGGCAATTTTGAGAAAGGTTAAGAATCAATGTTTTGCTTTTATCAAGCAAGTTATATCATATGTTAATATGAAGTAGACACTGCCACAGTGATGTTGGCTCATCATCTGCTTGATACAAATCTTTTTCTTTTCTTTTCCTTTTTTAGGAAAGGATATATGGTTTTTTTATTAGTTATTTTATTTATTTACCTTTTTAACGTTATCTCCCTTCCAAGACTCCCCTCCTCAAACCCCCTATCCCATTACCCCTCAACCCTGCTTCAGTAAGGGTGCTCTTCTACCCACCCATCCACTCCCACCTGTGTCCTATCTTTCCCTATGATGGGACACCAAGCTGTAACAGGACCTAGGGTCTCCCCTCCCATTAATGCCTAATATGGCAATCTTCTATTATATATGCAGCTGGACCCATGGGTCCCTCCATGTATACTCTTTGGTTGGTGGTTTTGTGCCTTTGAGCTCTGTGAGCAGGGGAAGGCTAGTTTGTTGATATCATGATTCTTCCTACAGGGTTTCAAATCGCTTTCAACTCCTTCAGTCCTTCCCCTAACTTCTCCAGTTGGGTCTCCCTGCTCAGTACAGTCATAGGCTGCAAGCGTCTGAATTTGTATTGGTCAGATTCTGGCATAACCCCTCAGGGGACAGATATACCAGGCTCCTGTAAGCAAGAGCTTCTTGACATCAGCAATAGTGTCTGGATTTGGAATTTTCAGATGGGATGGATCCCTAGATGAGGCAATCTCTGGATAGCCTTTCTTTAAGTCCTTGCTCTACTCTTTGTCACTTCATTTCATTTGGAAGAGAGCAATTTGGGGTTAATGTATTTGGAAGGAGTAGGTGGCCCCTATTCTTAAAATGGGGGGCATGCATAATAATTGGAAGACCTCTACAGGTTCTCTCTTCCCTTTGATGGGTATTTTGAGTAATGTCATTCTTCTGAGGACATAAGAACCTCTTGCTTCCCTGGCATCTGGGACTTTCTAGTGGCTACACCAAGTTCCCCACTTCTACATAACTCTATTCAAATTCCTGCCCCTCTGTAATTCTCCTGTCTCCTCCCACGCCTGATCCTTCCCTATTTTTTCCTCCCACTTCTCTCTCCCACCTAAGTCCCTTGCTCTATCTCAAATGTTTATTTTGTTCTCTCTTCTAAGTAGGACTGAAGAATCCACACTTTGTTCTTCTTACTTCTTGAGCTTTATAGGCTCTGTGAGTTGTGTCATGTGTATTCTGATCTTTTTGCCCAATGTCCACTTAGCAGTGAGTACAGACCATGTTTCTTCTTTTGTGGCTGGGTTACTTCACACAGGATGAGATTTTCTAGTTCCATCCATTTGTCTGAGAATTTCTTGAAGTCATTGTTTTAATAGATGAGTAGTACTCAATTGTGTAAATGTACCATACTTTTGTATCCATTCCTCTGTTTAGCAATATCTGTATTTTTTCCAGATTCTATCTATTAAAATAAGGCTACTATGAATATTGTGGATCATGTGTCATTGTTATATGTTGGACAAACTTTTGAATGTATGCTTAGGAGTAGAAAACAGGGTCCTTGGTAAACAGAACTCTTTACCATTTTATGAGGAGCTGCCGCAATGCTTTTCAGAGTGGTTGTACTAGCTTGCAATCCCACAAGTAATGGAGGAGTTTTGCTCTTTCTCCACATCTTTACCAGCATCTTCTGAAAAGTGAGATTTGATCTTAGCCATTGTGACTGATGTGAGGTGTAATATCAGGGTCATTTTGATTTGCTTTTCCCTGATTACTAAGGATATTGAACATTTCTTTATGTGCTTCTCAGCTATTTTAGATTCTTAAGCTGATAATTCTTTGTTTAACTCCATATTCAATTTTTAATAGGGCCATTTGGTTCCCTGGAGTCTAACTTACTGAGTTTTTTGTATACATTAGACAATAGCCCTCTATCAGATATAGGGTTTGAAAGGTCTTTTACCAATTTGTTGGTTGCCATTTTGTCCTATTGAAGGTGTTCTTTGCCTCACAGAAGTTTGCAATGTTATGAGATCCCATTTGTGTATAGTTGATCATAGAGCCCAAGCCATTTGTGCTCTGTTCAGGAAGTTTTCCCTTGTGCAGCTGTGTTTGAGATTCTTTCCCACTTTCTCTTCTATTAGATTCAGTGTATCTGGTTTTAAGTGGAATTCCTTGATGCACTTGGACTTGAGACTTATATAAGGAGATAAGAATGGATAAATTTGTATTCTTGTACAAGCCACCACTTGAAACAGCAGCATTTGTTGAAAATGCTGTCTTCTTTCCACTAGATGGTTTTTGGCTTTTTGTCAAAGATCAGGTGACCATAGGTATATATATATATATATATATTTTTAATGTTTTTGGATCTTTACCTATATTCCATTGATTTACCTGTTTTTCTCTGTATCAATACCTATTTTTTAATCACTATTCCTCTGTAGTACAGCTTGAGATCAGGGATGGTGATTCTCCCAAATGTTCTCTTATTGTTGAAAATAGCTTTCACTACCCTCAGTGTTTTGTTATTACAGATTAAAATATGAATTGTTCTTTCTTTCTCTGTGAGTTGGAATTTTGATATGGTTTGCATTGAATCTGTAGATTGCTATTGGTACAATTGTCATTTTTACTATGTAAATCCTGCTGATCATGAGTTTGGGTGACCTTTCCAGCTTCTGAGGTCTTCTTTGATTTCATCAGAGAATTCAAGTCCTTGTCATATAAATCTTTCACTTGCTTTGTTAAATTCACACCAAGGAGAAAAAGTAGATGGCAGGAAATAATCAGACTCAGGTCTGAAATCAACTAAGTAGAAACAAAGAGAACTATATAAAGTATCAACAAAACTAGGATATGGTTCTATGAGAATATTAACAAGATAGATAAATCCATAACCAGACTTACCAGACGGCACAGAGACCATATCCAAATTAACAAACTCATAATGAAAAGGGAGACATAACAAAAACTGCAGAAATTCAAAAAAAAATTAAAAAAAATCAAACCCTGCTACAAAAGCCTATACTCAATACAACTAGAAAATCTAGATGAAATGGATGAATTTTCTAGACAGATATCAAGTAACAAAGTTAAATAGGGATCAGATAAACCATCGAAAGTGTTTTGTAAATTCTAAAGAAATACAAGCAGTCATTAAAAGTCTCCCAACCAAGAGAATCACAGGACAATATGGTTTTAGTGTAGAATTCCATCAGACTTTCAAAGAAGACCTAATACCAATACTCTTCAAACTGTTATACAAAAGAGAAACAGAAGATACACTACCTAATTTGTTCTATGAATCCTCACTTACACTGGTACCTAAACCACATGAAGACCCAACAAAGAAAGAGAACTTCAGAACAATTTCCTTTATGAATATTGATGCAAAAATACTCAATATAATTCCTGCAAACTAAATCCATAAATACTCAAAATTATCATTCACCATGATGAAGTAGGCTTCATGCTAGAGATGCAGGATTGATTTAATATAAAGAAATCTATCAAAGTAATCAACTATATAGACAACTTCAAAGGAAAAGAAAAACTTATGGTCATATCATTAGATGCTGGAAAAGCCTTTGACAAAATACGGCACCCCTTCATGTTAAAAGTCTTGAAAAGATCAGGAATTCAAGATCCATACTTACATAATAAAAGCAATATACAGCAAACCAATAGCCAGAATTAAATTAAATGGAGAGGAAATTGAAGAAATCCCACTAAAATCAGGAACTAGAGAAGGCTTCCAACTTTCTCCCTATCTATTCAACACAGTACTCAATGTTCTATGCAGAGCAATTAGACAACAACAGGAAGTCAAGAGAATACAAATTGGAAACAAAGAAGTCAAGATGTCACTATTTGTGGATTATATGATAGTATGCTTAATTGACCACCAAAACTCCACTAATGAGCTCCTATAGCTGAAAAACAACTACAGAAAAGTGACTAGATCAAAAATTATCTCAAGCAAATCAGTAGCCTTCCTCTACTCAAAGGAAAAATGGGCTGAAAAAGAAATTAGTGAAATGACACCCATCACAATACTCACAAGTAATGGAAATATCCTGTTGTGACTCTATCCAAGCAGATGAAAAGATCTGTAAGACAAATATTTTTCTTATAAATATAGGAGCTGTAGTTTGAGATCATATTTTTGGGATCACAAAATAAAATCCTTTGTCTGATGTTTGTATATATGTATTAAAATGTATATGTGATTTACATTGTATAAAAAGCATGTTATGAATAACCATATACAATATGACTTTCTTTCTTTTTATGAAAAAAGTTAAGAATGACAATTTTTATAATTGGGAATCTCAAAAAATTGATGTTCCTGTTCTGCATATGGAGCTAGTTTTAATTATTTCCAGTAATTAGATATTTTTTCAGTGAAAAGCTAAATTAAACAGTATGTGTTGATGCTGCTGCTCATGCATTTTCATATATTTTATGGCAAGAAATGAAGGTGCTAGACTAGGTTTAGTTTTCCCATAGACTATATGTTAATAAAATATAAAGCATATTTAGTGAATTCTATATTTAGTTATTTTACTTTATGATAGAAAGCATTTCAAAAATATTAAGATCCATCATTTAAGGACAATATTTTTTTATAATCATTTCTCACACCTTATCAATGTGGAAATCATGGAAGTAAGTATGAGGTTAAGTTCATAACTATTATCTTCACACATAAAATCATAAATTTATGAGAACCTGAACCTAGACTATGTCCATCAGAGATCCGATGATAAATGAATTAAATATGAGAAGACATTGATTCCAATCGGAAACGTTGCCATGCTTAAAAGTGGTGATTACATTAATCAAATATAGAGTATGAAATAAAGGAAGCCTGTGGCATAAATAAAACACACACTATGATATATATTATATTATATGTAGGTAAAAATTTTAATGATTGTGTGTGAGCAAGGTTTAACTTTCTTGATTTGAACAAAATTTTTCAATTTTTTTGTCTTGTGCCAAAATATTTAAGTGGAAGTAGTAATAATTCAGTCAGCAGTAGAAGAATAGTGAAGGCATAGAAATACATATTGATAAATGGTGCCAAAGCATACCAAGGATGTCAAGGTGGCTCATAGTATAAAGAATCTTACAGCCAAGCCCGAGGACCTGAGTTGTTTCTATGGCCACAAAGTAAAAAGAAAGAAGCTGTTCCTGAAATTTGTTCTCTGGCTACACATGTGTCCCAGCATGCTGGCAAACACAGACACGTGCATGTGTGCAAACACACACACACACACACACACACACACACACACACGAGAGAGAGAGAGAGAGAGAGAGAGAGAGAGAGAGAGAGAGAGAGAGAGAGAGAAGTTTAATTGAAATTTGATAAGATAAATAATGGAATCATATAAGTGCACACTTTTACAAGAAATACAAAATTTAATTCAAAATGGCACAACATCCTTAATGGGAGCGATAAAATTATAGAGTACATAAAGTGAAAAGTTGTTCCTATAAATTCTTTAATTAACCAATTGTTTCTCAAGTATAGCTATAAAATGGAAGTAATAAAAGAGAGAAGTATTAAGTTGACCTCTGACAGAATGAAGGAGCTTTCTGTTTCAAATAATATAATGAAAACAGTGCTTCAGAGAGGAAAAGACTGAGAGGGAAACATAGCTCCTTTTAAAATGCTTAAGAATGAATATTTAAATGAACATGATATCTGCACATGAATAAAATATGGAATTTCATGTGGCCTGTAGTGTCTTTCATGTGAAATAAAGCAGATAGAGTGAGATTAGGTACACCACAGAGACAAAACTGAAACATATACCCTTATGATTAAGCAGTACAGGACTATGCAATGGAAGAGAGGAAGACAAGTATTGGCTTAACTCTATGTCACCCAATAGTTAGCCATATTGAGAAATGAATTGCATAATTTTAAGTTATTCATCTATCATTCCATGTATTTATGGTAAAGCTTATTGCACAACATGGAATACAGTGTTTGTTCAGTTGTTGGTATCCTCTGGGCTTTCTCTTGGATCTTTACCTACTGCCAGAATCAGTAGGTATATTATTCATTATCTGATTATTGATTCTAGAGTTTATCATAACATACTATTTAGCAGATAACATTGTTCAACTCACATTCAGGCTTAGGCTGACTAAGTATGTAGTATGACTCTCAGGTGAGAAAACATCTGGAGGTGGTCACAAGAGATTTCATTACTCCCCATGAAGAATTGAGCAGATTGAAACTTTGTCATTGTTTTACTTACATTGAAAACTCAGGTCTCCCTTGATATAGCACTGTGTATTCTAAGAGACAACAATTAGAGCTAAATCTCATTAACCTATATGTGGGTGATGCTGCAAATTCTGAAGAGATACCAGAAGAGGCAGAAATCTTTACTGGATTAAGAAAATGAGTAATTAGTTTCCAGCTCAGGTCATGAAACTAATGATTGGTGAGTTTCTAAAAACTTTTGTATTTGCCAATTGTTCTAATGGGAAAAAAAGGAAGAGAAGGATGAAGGGTAAAAGAGGGGGTTAAGGGAGGAGCAGGAGAAAACACTGAGGGCAAATGCACAAGTCAATTATCCCCTGTATCTACTGGCTGTCTTAACTGAGACTCATTTCTCTCTAATATTCTATGCTGTAATTCTATTAAATTTTTATATACAACAGCGGTTTTCAATATGTGTATTACAACCTCTTTGTTGGTCAACCAACTTTTCACAGGATCACATATCAGATATCCTACATATCAAATATTTACATTATAATTTTTAACAATAGCAAAATTAGTTTTGAAGTAACACAATATAAGATTGGGGTCAGCACACTAGGATCTGTATTAAAGGATTACAGTACTAGGAAGATTGAAAAAAACACTAGTCTAGAAATAACTAGATCTGCATTGCAAGATAAATAGAATAGGCATTTAAATTTGATGTCTTAGACAAGAAATATATCATCAATGGCAATAGCCATAAATTGAGTCTAGGGGATATGAGTCAATCAGTAGAGTGCTTGTCTGGTAAGCAAGAAGATGTGAGTTTTATCCACAGACCAGTTGAAACCCAAGGTATTGTGGGGCATGCCTATAATCCCAGTGTCATAAGATGTACAGTAGAGTAAAGCAGATATCTGGAAGTGCAAAGGCAGGTAGCCCAGCCTACATATTGAAAGTTACAGGCAAATAAGGAACATTGTCTTAAACAACTTCGGGAAGGTGTCTAAGAACTGTTCTCTGACCTCTATATGCTGGACCGTGCACAAGATCAAATGCACTCAAATGTGCAACCACATGCACAGATATGTAAACACAGTCATATATACAGAGGAGAGGATGTGGGATTGATAAGTTGTAGGGATGATGTGGAAATGCATGACATGAAAAATAATGAAGAGTATGCATAGTTAGAAATGGCATGATGATTTGAAATAAACCTTTAGTCTATCCCATGTATGATGGTTTCATCCCAGACTCTGAGGTTTCAAAAGCATGTTAGGTCTCTCTGCCCCATGCTTATATATTGCTTCAGCTGTCTGCCTGCCTTGTTGTTGCCATGCTGCCTACCATGATCATATCTAGTTGTCTTCAACAATGACCACAAATCAAACATGTTCTTGGTCATGGTGTCATCACAGCAATAGAAGTGCAATAAACACACATGTGATATTCACCGTTTGACTCCAAAGAATGAAAACAAAAACCCCAAGGCACATGACTGGTCTCTTACTCTAAAATAATGACATAATTGAGATTGTTTCCAGTTCTAATAAAAACGCAGGTCAAGAGGCCAAACCTCATTTGTATTTTCTTGTCTGTGTCAATTTCAGTGATTACGAATCTTTTAACCACAAATCCCACCAGGAGGGCTCATTCCTAAGATCAAAGGTGAGATCACCACTTTCACCCCAATACCTGTCCAAACAGGGACCAGCTAGGGGCACATAGAGCATGGGAACAGTGGGGCAGATGTGGACAGGATCCTTCTGGTCTCATTTGCATTCAGGAGCTAAGACTGTTCCACAGCCCTCCACTCACAAATCCCTCTGGGCGAGAACAGCTCTCACCCCTAAGATCAGAGGGAAGAGCACTACTTTCCCTCCAATAACTGTCCAAAGCTGGATGGCCAGGAGCACACAGAGTACAGGAAGAGTAGAACAGCTGGGGACAGGATCCTTCTGGTCTCTAGTTGTACCCAGGACCTGTGGCTGTCCCACAGCCCTCTGCACCCAAATCTCACCTGTTGAGTGGTGAGCTGTGCACAGACAACCTGGTTCCCAGTGGAGCACAAGCCTGGCACCCCAGTTACCCTAAGGGTGTTTGGCAATACCTCCTGGGCCCCTGGCTCCACTCACAGCTACAGCAACCAAGAGTCCCCTGCAGAGAGGTGTGTGGCTATCAATCACATAGGCAATGCTGAAGCTGCTGGTATTCTGTCTGGACTCCACCCCCACAGTTACCTAGCAACAGCAAGGTATGCTCCTCCCCACAGTTACCTGGCAATAGCCAGGATGTCCCAGCCCACTATAAAAGGAGCTGCTTGCCCTCCTCTATATTGTACTCCCTCTCTTACCTTCTTGCTCTTAATTTTATTCTTGCCTCTTTCCCTCATTTTCCTCATCCCTTGCCCCCTCCCTCCACATGGTCATGGCCAGCCTCTGCTTTTCTATTCTCTCCCTCTCTCTGTCTTTCTACAATAAATGCCTTAAAACCATTCACTGCTTCTTGTCATCAGCGACCCACCCTACTGTAGCAAAGGAACAGGGTTTCCCCTAAGGAGCCATGTGTCTAACCTCCCCCAGGAGGCCTCTCTGAGTTCCCAGCCATGGAAACTACCAATTAAAGCCAACCAGCCTAGAAATCTAAGGACTCTCATCCCTGCAGGAAACTGCCAGATTTCTTTCCTCCAACACTTTTGCCTTTGGCCCCGAGGCCAGAGTCTGCCAAAGGGTCCCCACCCTTTTTCAGCTCTTCGATGACATACAGTCGAGTCCAGGATGTCTGAGAGTGAGAACCTGATGTCACTGGACTCTGTGCAGCCCAGTGATCCCAGAACTAGCTCTTTTGAAGTATCTATCAGCACCTGTGGAACTTCAGAACCTGAGACCAACTCCAGGATACACTTTGGAAACGTTTCTCACACACAGAGTGGGATCCAACAGCTTCTCACAGTCCAATGCCCAAGCGGTGGTGGTCCAGGGTTTGCACACCCAAACTCATTGCATAACCCTCACCCAGTGTCCCTAGCCTTGACAGGATGTGAGACCCAATTAATTGTCCAACACCCACCCAGGAGAGAGCTGGTTTCCCCAGTTGTGCTAACAGACCCAAGATCAGAAGGTTATAAACCCATAGGAGGGAAAAGCTCCAATCAGAGACAGCAAGGCCAGCGAACACCAGTGATAGCCAGATATCTAGAAGCAAGCACAAGAAGCTTACCAGCAGAAGCCAATGCTACTTGTAATCGTCAGAACCCAGGTCTCCCAACACAGCAAGTCCTGGATGCCACAAAACACCAGAAAAGCAAGATTTGAATTTAAAAATCACAAAGCAAGTGAAATAAATATATATAACAAGAACTACAGTTCTTTGAAGAAAGAAATTGACGATGATCTCAGAAGATGGAAAGATCTCCCATGCTCGTGGATTGGCAGGATTAATATAGTGAAACTGGCCATCTTCTAGAAAGCAATGTACAGATTCAATGCATTTCCCTTCAAAATTACAACTCAATTTTTCATAGAATTAGAAAGAATAATTTGCAAATTTATCTGGAATAAAAAAAAAAAAAAACAGGGTAGCAAAAACCATTCTCAATAAAAAAAAAAAGACTTCTGGGAGAAATCACCATTCCTGACCTCAAGCTGTATTACAGAGCAAAAGTGATAAAATCTGTATGGTACTGGTACAGCAACAGACAGGTAGATCAATGGAATTGAATTAAAGTCCCAGAAATGAACCTAAACACCTGTGGTCACTTGATTGTTGACAAAGGATCTAAAACCATCCAGTGGAGAAAAACAGCATTTTCAACAAGTGGTGCTTGTCCAACTGTGGATCATCATGTAGAAAAATGCAAATCGATCCATTCTTATCTGCTTATGCAAAGCTCAAGTCTAAATGGATCAAGAACTTCCAAATAAAACCAGATACACAGAAACTAATAGAAGATAAAGTGGGGAAGAGTCACGAGCACGTGGACATAGGAGAAATTTTCCTGAACAGAACACCAAGGGCATATGCTCTAAAATCAATAATTGACAAATGGGACCTCATAAAAAGGCAAAGGACACTGTCAATAGGTCAAAATGATAACCAACAGATTGGGAAAAGATTGATTCCAATCCAACATATTGAGGTAGAGGGTTAATATCCAAATATGTACAAAGAACTCAAGAAGTTAGATTCCAGCAAACCAAATAACCTTATACAAAATGGTGTACAGAGCTAAACAGAGTACTCAGCTGACAAATACCAAAAACTGAGAAGCACCTAAAGAAATGTTCAACATACTTAGTCATCAGGGAAATACAAATCAAAACAACCCTGAGATTCCACCTCACTTCAGTCAGAATGGCTAAGATCAAAAACTCAGTTAACAGCCAATGATGGTGAGGATATGGAGAAAGAGTAACACTGAAATTCAAGATGGTACAACCACTCTGGAAATCAGTGTGGCAGTCCCTCAGAAAATTGTTAATAGTTCTCCCTGAGGACCCAGTTTACCACTCCTAGGCATATATCCAAAAGATGCTCCAACCTATAACAAGGACTCATGCTCCATTATATTAAAAGCAGCCTTATGTTATCAGCCAGAATCTGGAAACAATCCAGATGTCCCTCAACAGAGTAATGGATTCAAATAGTGTGGGAAATTTATGCAATGGAGTAATACCCCTCTATTTAAAAAATGACTTCATGAAATTCTCAGGTCAATGGATGGAACTAGAAAATACCATCCTGAGTAGGGTAACCCAGTCACAAAAGAACATACATGGTATGCACTCACTGATAAGTGGATATTAAACCAAAAGCTGAGAATGCCCAGGTACAATTCATAGACCACATGAAAGTCAAGAAGAATGAAGACCAAAGTTTGGATATGTGGTTCTCCTTAGAAGGGGGAGCAAAATACCTGTGGGAAGAGATACAGAGACAAAGTCTAGAGGAGAGGCTAATGGAAAGGCCAAACAGAGACTGCCCCACCTGAGGAACCATTCTATAAAATGTTACCAAACCTAGACACCATTGTGGATGCCAAGAAGTACCTGCTGCCAGGAGCTGGATATAGCTGTTTCCTTAGGGGCTCTGCCAGAGACTGGCAAATACAGAGGCAGATGCCTCCAGCAAACCATTGGACTGAGCATGGTGTTCCCAATGGAGGAGTTAAGGAAAGGACTGAAGGATCTGAAGGCATTTGCAGCCCCGTAGGAAGAACAACAATATCAACCAACTTGAGCTCCCTGGCACTAAACCTCCAACCAAAGAGTTCACATGAGGGAACCATGGCTCCAGTTGCATATATAGCAGAGGACAGCCTTGTGGGACATCAATGAGAAGAGAGGCCCTTGGTCTTTGAAGTCTAAATGCCCCAGTGTAGGAGTGTGAGACAATGGGCTATGCAGACAGCCTGGTCTCCAGTAGAGCTGAGGTCTTGAATCCTGGTTCAACCCGGTGGTGGTAATTTTCACCTACATGGGATGGTAGGCATTGCTTCATGTCTCCTGGACCCCTAGCTCCTGTCAAAGTTACTGCCCCCACAGCCCCCAAAGCCCCCACAGCCCCCACAAGAGAAGCATGTGGCTAGCAGTCACTTAGACAATGTTGGAAGCTTCTGGCCTTCTTGCTACACTCCTCCTGACAGTTATCTAGCAACAGCAAGATAACAAGCCCACTATAAGAGGTGCTGTTTGCTCGCTCTCTTACTCTCTAAGCTTTTACCTCTCTCTCTACGCTTTCACGTTTCTTTTTCTCTAGATCTTCTCTCTCTTTCCCTTTCTCCCTCTCTCCACATGTCCATGGCTGTTCTCTCTCTCTTTTACCTTCTCTTTCCCCCCCTGCTTTTCTATAATAAAGCTGTCTCTGCTCATCAAGGCCCACCGTGCTTGGATGATGAGATAGGCTTTCTGCTAACAAGCCACTTCTAACCTCCCTTTAGAAGGCCTTCCAGTGCTCCAGCGAAGGACTGAATTAAAGACTCTCCTGCGTGCAAACCCACCCAGGGTCCCTTCCACTTTCCTCCTGCCATCTCTTCCCATATCTAGGGCATTCCCATTCCCACGGCCTAGTGCTGCCCTGGGGCTCCTATTCTGTTCTCAGCTCCTCTGCTGTATCCAGCTTGGGATGCCAGAGACTGAGAACCTGGTACTGGGGGCTGCTCCTTGTCCACCCCCTGCAATATGGGGTCAGTGGCTTCACACAGCCTGATGCTCACCCAGAAACCATTGATGTAAACAGAATTTGCACTTTTCATAAACTATTCACAAGGCCCTCCCCAGGATATGTTAGTAATAACAATCATTGGAACAAGATATACTTTAATTTCCAACTTCTACACTAAGAGGCATGTGAAAGAGTTGAAGAATGTAGCCGTTGGGAGCCAAGTTCTTCACCAAAGTGAGCTGTTAGTAAACAGCTAACTCAGTCACAGGTGTTGCTATAAGCATATTTCATCTATAGTCCTATAGGAAACACTAAACTCACTGTCTCAGTAAGGTAGACTTGAATGCAATTGCTTCTATGGTTTGTAGGTTTTGCCCTGTGTAGGATGAATACACAGTTCTTTACATCTCCTAAAGAAAATTCAAACAAAAGTTTTCTGTAGAGTTAAAAGAATGAAAAACATATCTTTGTACATAGAGTTTTTTTGTGGCCAGTCTTTAAAGTCTCAGTTGTGATCTGCAAGTTCCTCATGAATCAAAATAATTCCATTTCTTCTACATTTATCCATTTCTAACATGTTTTTGTTATACTAGGTATTCCAAGTTCATCTAATTCTCAATGGGCAAGAAGTGGTTTTGCTGCCTTTCAATCCACACAATAGACAAAATCAATTTCAGAAAGATCATCTTGGCTATGGTCAAGAGTCAGACAAACTTTACAGGAAAGAGCTGAGGATGAATCCATATTGGGTGACTGGCAACACCACAGAGGACTCATAGCCCTGAATCTGTGAGCTGAGCTATACTTAATATTTGAGGTTAATACTACAACAAAGAGAATCTACTTGTTTCTGCTACACTCTTACATAGTTACCTATTCTAAGAAATATATACACATTCATTTACCTTTTGGCTCCTGACATCAATATTGTTAAGATGAAAGACCATTGGTTTGATGGTGTGTCTAGAAGCAATTTGGTATGGTATGTCTCATTTGGCCCTAGAATAGAGTGAGTTCATTGGGAAAGTGTTTTTTGGATTGAGTATGTATCAACTCCTAAAAGGTACTGCCTTTATTTCATTCCTGATTTTTCCTACTGGTGATTTACACTGATTAAAAATGAAGTGAGTTGTACAAGCATATAGATAGGACTAGAAGAGACATCTTAATAGAGTTGTAGCCATGGTTAGTCTAAGGACCATGCCAACTTCTGTTATGCATCTCTCTCCAGCGAGTCCCACTGTGCTTTAGAAATTACTGGGCCTTATTGAGTTTGTATTGATGAAGCTGGAAATGAGGGGAAAAGCTTTTGGAGGTCATTTTAGTGTATTTCTTTATGTCTCACTGTTTAGTGTTTAATGACAGGTAGATTTGCAAATGTCATCTGGCCAAAGACACATGAAGTTGCAACATTTCCATTTTTGTTTAATTTATTTGAGCAATGAATGGATGAATGTTTTGTTTAGTCATTTCCTCTTTTTCCTCACCACTTGCTATGATAAAATATCCCAACAAAAGCAACAGGGAAGAAAGGGTTTATCCTGTCTACAATTCCAGGTAGAATCTATAACTGGGTAAATTAGATGCTGAAACTTGTAGAAATTTCTCATATCTATAGTCAAGAATAGAGAGAGAATGAATACCTGCATGTTTACTCTTACCTCACCTTCTCCTCTTTTATATAGAGGAAATAAATGACAAATGTCCATTGTCTCTAGAGAATTGCATTTATGTCTATATCCCTGCACAAGTCGGGGAGTTTCCTTTTTCATATGGTCCCCATTAGCTTCTTTGATGGCAGCATTGAATTGGCCAAATATGACTCTGATTTAAGAAAAAATGGTACATTAATATTTTTTGTTGGTAATTTTCAATATCACTGAACCAACTTTTCCCTTTTCCTTTCCTTCTTTCTTTATCCCACTTCTTCCATCATCTCTTTTCTTCTACCTTGAATATTCAGCAATTTATTTATTATATGAACTACTTCATCCAAAGCCACTAAATAGCCTACAAAAGCTTATTATATTCTATAGTTAAACATATTGTTAATTTGACATATGTAGATTTCTAGAGGTGATGATCCTCTGGAATGTGTGTGAGGGAGCTTCTAGATTGGAAAGATCCACACTAAATTTGGATCACACCACTTCCATTATCTTCTTTCTAGGACTGAATAAATAGGGAGAGAGAGAGAGAGAGAGAGAGAGAGAGAGAGAGAGAGAGA
>NW_018392268.1:50735-57348 GCF_900095145.1 Mus pahari | reverse complement strand
GAGAAGAGAAGAGAAGAGAAGAGAAGAGAAGAGAAGAGAAGAGAAGAGAAGAGAAGAGAAGAGAAGAGAAGAGAAGAGAAGAGAAGAGAAGAGAAGAGGAGGAATCTAAGCATCAAAATGCATCTCCCTCTGCTTCCTAACTAGGATTGCTGTGACTGGCTGCCTCAAATGCCTATATGAATAAAAGAAATAGAAGGAGCCAACATCAGAAATGAGACTCACAGTCTCATATTCACAAGTGTTCACTGGTCAACTGTAGTTGAAAGATGCCACACCCAATTGGGAAGGAGTATTAACTTTTCCCTTGCTCTTCAATGCACACAAGGTATGAGGCATGAAGTAGACCTGTCAGTCTTGAATTCCATATATATCCACGGGCAAAGACAATGATATCTTTTGCCAGCTACTTCTCTACCACATTCTCATCCAGAATATTGTCTCACTGCACAAGTATGATATCAGAAGTTCAGACCTCCATCAATCACACTGCAGCTGGGAAGTTTGTCATGGCTGCCACCTATAATCTTATCATTCAGGAAACAAAGACATCATGCTCCAAAGGGTAAGCTGGTTACCTATGCCAGCCAAATCATGCATTCAATAAAAGATGCTTACTCAGTAATAACATAAAAGAAAATCAAGAAATATTCTTGAGAATTACCCTCTATCCTCTACAAATATGCAAAAATTCTTATTTGTAATAACATACAGATTTGCTCTTATATATGCAAACATACACTCAAAATCACACACACACACACACACACACACACACACACACACACATTAACAAAGCAGAAATAATGAAACTGTTAACAGTCTCAATGGTGAGATTGTACCTTAAGACATACTATATTTTAAAGCTACTTTCCATAAAATTTCTTGTATACTGCCACATCAATGCATTGGGAAAATGTGTATATTACAAACAAAAAACAAAAAACAAACATACAAAAAAACCTTAACAATCATGGTGACAGAAGAGTGTTGAGTTATGTTATTGATTCTGGGATCTATGAAGCAATGAATCATTGATTAGCATATTTCATGTTGTGACCTTGAAGAAACAAGGCAGTACTCGGAGGTGCACCATATTTTATAAGACAAAGCCTGTGCCTGCTACACAGAAAGTATTCATGATCACAGCAGTCACCAAAATCTTGCAAGACATTGTACTTCAATTTAAAAATTCTTCCACGGTCAAATGTATCTGGACAAGCAGATCCATTACAACTTAAGCGATGCCATTCTCAATATATTCCAGTTAAGAAATATACTCCAAAATGACATATGTTGCTGCCTATTAAAGATGAGCATCTATTGTCTCCACATGTCTGAGTGATGTAGAACACAATTTTTCATTTGGGCTGATGGTTCATGTTGCCATTGGGAAACAATATAGATTTACCTGGTAAATGATTCTCTATAAGAGATCGTGTAGGTTAGGCTGGCCTGTGGGCATGTTTAAAAGGGATAATCTCACTTAAGTTAATCCTTGTGGGAGGACCTAACATAAAAGTAGGTGAGTCTAGGTTTTGGTTTTAGGTTCTAGAATATAAAAAAGACAAGAAGGTAAGCCAAAAGTAAACATGCAGGTATTCATTCTATCTGTTTTCTTATCTTCTGTAATGAGGAATTGCTTTAAGTTCCTGCCTCTACTTTTTCTAGTGATGGATTCTAACCTGTAACTGTAAACTGAATAAGCCCTTTCTCCCCAGTTGCATTTGTTGGGATATTTTATCACAGCAACTGGACTGGAAACTAGAAAAATGACTGAGCAAATTATTTATTGATTCATTCACTGGTTCATTCATTCATTGTTCAGATGAATTAAATAAAAATGGAATGTTGGGACTTCAATTAACTTTGGCCAGATGACATTTGCAAATGTACTCATCAGTTAATACTGAACAGTGAAACATAAAACAACAGACTAAGATGATTTCCTACAGCATCTTTTCTTTCTTTATTCTTTTCAGTTTCATCAAAATAACCTCACAATAGTTCTTAACATGGGACTTACAAGAGAAAGAACCCTAACAGAAGTGAGCATGCTCCTTTTCTGACCTTGAGTACAACTCCTTCAAGATATCTCTCCCTATCCCACCCACATGCTTGAACAACCTTGCTCCAAAAATAAAATGTGATATTTAAATAGAACTAAGACACCAAAATAAACTTTAAGAATTGCAGTACTAAA
Organism: Mus pahari; assembly: GCF_900095145.1. Taxonomy (NCBI): domain Eukaryota; kingdom Metazoa; phylum Chordata; class Mammalia; order Rodentia; family Muridae; genus Mus; species Mus pahari. Next base: position 55,148 of record NW_018392268.1, on the reverse strand, counting down.
CTATAATACTTATAGAAGTGATTAATTAACTAAAGGACACATATTTATAAGAAGGTTTTAAATCATTCAATCTTAGTTTCTGCTGGATAAATACAGCACAGATAATGAAGACATTTGTATGATGGGTGATGAAATGAAAAATCTAATATTCTCTTATTCTAGCATCTCATTCTATTCAGCAAGTATGTTTTCAGTGATAATATTTGCAGATTCAAAATTTACAATAGCCATGTGTAAAAGAAACAAATAATAAATGTACATGGAATGGAGATGCAGTTTCATAGCTGATAGTAATATATACACTGTTGGTCTTGTTAGAAAACAAAGATGAAAAAAGACATGTAGAATGGTTATTATGTAAATTATTTATAGGACTGTCTAAGCATGAATATTCAAATTTTTAACAGAACCTTAGCTTTTATACCATTATGCTATATCAACATTTAAAACTCTAATTTGTATTAACACTTTGCATTAACAGTTCTATAACTTATATTTTAAAATTTTCTGTCTACTAAATTACTGTACAAAGACTGGCATTAGTATCAAAACTGGACTAAAATGTCCAAAATACTCCCTATATCTCACACATACACACACACACACACACAAACACATACATGCACAATCTCATGCACATGTACATACATGACATACACACTTTCACCCATACTCATGAGCACCATCAAAAACAGTGACACTTTTTATTTCATACTCTCATCTATACTACTCAACAAAGATGCACAGATAGAATTAGTTTGTGTACAACAATTCATGGAGAAAGTGAGGGAGGGAGGAGAGAGGAAGAGATGGGGAATAAAGGAAGAGACAAATTGAGATGATTACTTCTCATGTATGAATCTACCCATTACCACTACCAACAATGGCCACCTTTTCAGAGAACATATTGGAGTATACAATCTGTAAATATTATCACCGAAAACATACTTGGTAAATGAAAGGTGATACTAGAATATGAGAAGATCTGATTTTCATTTCATCACCCATTTTACATATTGGTTCTGGTGCTTTTTGAGGGAATGAATGACTGAAGACATCTCCTCAGAAACCTGATAGCTTCTCTGTGCAACATCAAGGCAATCCTACCTCAGTGATATGTCTCCATAGAATATCAAAATATGCCTACATTTAAAAAAAAATGTGACATAGCTAGGGATGTAAACCATTTTCTAGAATACTTGCCTTCTAAACATGAAGCTCTGGGCTTGATCACAGTACTGGATAAACCAAGCATGGTGGCACACAGCTCCAATTCCAGTATCCCAATAATTGGTGGTAGCCCACACCTTCAATCTCCTAAAATGAGTCACTGATTAAAAAAAATGCTCTACAAACATACATACAAGACAAACACATGGAGGCATTTTCTCAATTGAGAGTCCCTCTTTCAAATGACTCTATTTTGTGTTGTGATAATATAGAACCAGACAACACACTGTCCAATGTTTACTACTCAAAACTGAAGTAACTGTATTAGTCAAACTTTTTGATCACACTGTTAACAATACTTACCAGAAGTCAAGTATCACTAAGAAGAGTAAAGTACTAGAATTTATATACCTCCTCTGTAAACTTCTACTACAATGAACCAAAACGTAAAATTCTATAAATGTCTGAAACATGAGCAGAAATGTTAGCAAAAGAGTCTGAGAGGGCCACAACATTTGTATGTGAGTAATCCAAACTTTAATGTAATAATAATAAAGCTAGAGTAAAATATATGATGAAAAATAGCACCATATTTTAGTTGTTTCCTGATTGAAAAATACTAGGAATTGTCCTTGAGCTAGAGAACAAATCAATCTTGTAGATATTTAGCATAAAGTATGATGAATAAAGTCCCCTACCTAAGTGGCTATTCAACTGAAGTTGAAAATGGCCTTCCTCTGAGGCCTCCTTCCTACTCTGTGGAAGGTTGTCCACTTGCAGTGAGGTCTCCTTGATGTTTCACTCTGCCTGGATGTAATGCCATTGATTGTCATTCAGAGGATGAGACTGAATGAGGAGCTTGTCACGTCCGTTCCCTAAATCAATAGTGAACATGACCTCAAAAGAAGCTGCAGCAAAAGAAGAAAGAAGGATAAAGGCCATTGTCAGTTTCTTGCAAGCACAAGAGTGCTCAGAATGTTTAGTGAAAGGAAAGATATGTATCCATCAATGACTAGAGGACATTTTTATGCTCCCTATAGCATTGGATCACTATCATTAGCATCAGATTCTAAAGACTAAGAATGTATGTGCTCGATGGCCTTCCCACTTCAGGTGTTTCAAATTGTTCAATGCAACAGAGACCTGGGACATCTATACTTGTCTGAATTTCTGCTGAAGCTCTAGTTCCCTCCCTTTACCATGGTTTTACCTGTACACCTAGGGTTATTGGACATGGTTTTAGATAAGCATCTCTAACCTACACAGAAGAGAACCATGTCATTAGAAAAATAGTAACATCTACCATGATATTTAAGAGGGTTTATCTATATTTGGTTAATTAAGATGAGAAGACCACTTAATATGAGTAATGTCATTCCATGGCCTGGAATCCTGAACTAAATACAGAAAGGACAGTAAGTTGAGCAGTAACATTTGTTACTTCATGTTCTTGGCAACATATGCAATGTAATCTGCTACCTCAAGCTCTTATCTTCATGCTTTCCCCACTCTGGTTAAATGTACTCTGAATCTATGAGTCAGAATAATAAAACTCTTGTACTTAAGTTGCTCGTGTCAGTTATTTTGTTTCAGCAATAAGACAAGTGACCAATAAAATAGGTGTGTGGAAGGCAGGAAATGGTGGTGGTAGTGATGTTAATGGCACTGATGGTGGCAGTAATAGGAATAGTGATAATAATTATATGACTATCTTGATGCTCTGGCAATAGAGGAGAGGATGGTGGTGGGGATGATACTGATGGTGAGAGTAATGGTGATTACGTTAATGATGGCTTTGATAGTATCTACATAGTTTAATAGAGAGAGCAAGAAGTAACTGTGTAAAGCACAAAGTACAGATTTTTTTCATTTTAAACTTTAAAAGAACTCTGAGAAATGCACAATTATTTTCAATTATGGATGAGAAAAAGATCAGAAAAAAAATTGTGTCCCAAATAGAGATATCTGTCTGTCTATTGAGACAAAACTTCTTAGCAATGGCCACATCTTGGATAAACCCCACTGACTACCACACTGCCACTGTGAAAAGTTGAGCCAAAGCTTCTTAACAAGTCACCCTTGTCATTACCTTACCCTCTGAGGATTTCATAAACACAAAAAAATGTAACCAGTTAATTATAAGCCTAGGTTTAGGAGACAGTGGTTTCCTTAGTAACTGCAGCCTTAACCTATAAGATCTGGGCTTCTTCTTAGCACTTTATTGTTTTCCCACTTTCCTTAGCCTGAAGCAGGAAGTGGGTTTCTATTTGGCCATGACATAAACTGTAACAATAAAGATCTCCAAGCTCAATACAACCTGAGTCCATGTCTCCCAAGGCTCTAATACTTATTAGAAAACTGCTCTTAAAAAACATTTTAGTCATTGACAGCTTCTAGTAACAGAAGACAGACAGCTTGCTGTCTTGTGAGTCCTGAAAAATAACAAGAAAAAGAGGGTTGAAAGCATAGACTACAGAGCCACTCTTGCCTGAAAAAGTTATTATATCTTATTTCAGCTTACTTATCTAAAAATTGGAAATAAATATATAGATAAATATGAAGTTATCTGTATGTTTATCTTGATAACATTCTTTCAGGTGTTCATGGATTAAAGTAGGTGCTTATAATCAATGGCTTTATTATATCTGTAATGAGTGATTTCTGAGTATGGATTAGCTGTGTAACATAGCACCTAACCCTGGAGCAGAGCTGGCAGGATATGCATCTCCTCTACTGCTGATGGTTGCTGTACACAAAAAGCTTGTTTGCATAGACATTCTTATTTCACTTCATGTCCCTCCTTTGGGTAATGTTTTCACAGCCAAGGTTAATGACTGCATGATAATCAGAAACAGAAACAGGGAAGCAATAATGTGTCTGGTACTTCTTTCATCTGCACAATGTTGATGCTGTGACTTTCAGGGCAGCCCTTAAGGCTATGGGAAAGAATTCTGAAAACATGAGGAATTCAAGAAAAAAAGACATGTAGATCTACAGACATGTAGATCAATGGAATAGATTTGAAGATCCAGAAATGAATCCACACACCTATGTTCACATGATTTTTGACAAGGGAGCTAAAGCCATCCAGTGGAAAAAAAAAAAAAAAACAGCATTTTCAGCAAATGGTGCTGGCACAACTGGCAGTTATCATGTAGAAGAATGAGAATTTACCCATTCTTATCTCCTTGTACAAAGCTCAAGTCTAAGTGGATCAAAGACCTCCACATAAAACCAGAGACA
>NW_018392268.1:35474-49637 GCF_900095145.1 Mus pahari | reverse complement strand
TCTCTCTCTCTGTGTGTGTGTGTGTGTGTGTGTGTGTTCTCCTCTGTGCTAGAGAGATTTTTCTTTATTATTCTAAAATACTCTCTTATTGAGAATTCTGTATTATAGAAAAAATCTAACATCTATCTGTTCATTTAATGGCTTTTCTGGCTATAAAAAAAATTACTGGATCTTCAATCCAATTCAGAAATACTGTTAGAAAAACTCTTGAAGAACTGTTTTTGCTCTCCAGAGATCTCCAGACAGCTTAGCTCTCTCTAGAGAAAATTCTAAAGAACTTCTATCTCATCTCAGGTAGAACAAAAGTCCTATTTTATATTTACATATCGATTCATTTATTTATTTCTGGTTCCCTTTTAATTATCCTATGCATTAGCATCCTATGACCCCAACACTTTGTTTCTTAGAAGAGATCAAGCATACAATGTTTTCTCTTTTTTTAATTTTTTGTTAGATATTTTCTTTATTTACATTTCAAATGTTATCTCCTTTCCTGGTTTCCCCTCCTAAAACCCCTATCTCATCCTCCCTCCCCCTGCTCACCTGGAGACCCCATGCTCAGTCCAATGGTTGGCTGAGATCATCCTCCTTTGTATTTGTCAAGCACTTGCAGAGTCTCCCAGGAGAAGGCTATATCAGGTTCTTGTCATCTAGCACTTGTTGGCATCTATACTAGTGTTTGACTTTGGTGATTGTACATGGGTTGGCTCCCCAAGTGGGGCATTCTCTGGACTGCCCCACTTCAGTGTCTGCTCCACACTTTGTCTCTATATTTGCTCCCATGAGTATTTTATTCCCCCTTCTAAGAAGGACCAAAATATCCACACTTTGGTTTTTCTTCTTCTTGAACTTCTTGTGGTCTGTAAATTATATTTTGGTAATCCCAAGCTTTTGGGCTAATATCCAGTTATCAATGAGTGCATACCATGTGTGTTCTTTTGTGATTGGGTATATATTGGACAATAGCCCTCTATCAGATGTAGGATTAGTAAAGATCTTTTCCCAATGTATTGGTTGCCATTTTGTCCTTTTGACAGTGTCCTTTGCCTTACAGAAGTTTTACAGTTTTATGAGGTCTCATTTGTCAATTCTTGATTTTAGAGCATAAGCTATTGGTATTCTGTTCAGGAAATTTTCCTGCTTAAGGCGCTTCTCCACTTTCTTTTCTATTAGTTTCAGTGTATCTGGTTTTATGTGGAGGTCCTTGATCCACTTGGAATTGAGTCTTGTACAAGGAGATAGGAATGGATAGATTTGCATTCTTCTACATGCTAACTACCAGTTGAGCAAGCACCATTTGTTGAAAATGCTGTTTTGGTTTTTTTCCACCTGGATGGTTTTAGCTCGTTTGTCAAAGATAAAGTGACCATAGATGTGTGGGTTCATTTCTGGGTCTTCAATTCTATTCTATAGATCTACCTTCTGCAACTGTACCAATACCATGAAGTTTTTATCATGATTGCTCTGTCGTACTGCTTGTCATCAGGGATGATGATTTCACCAGAAGTTCTTTTATTGTTGCGAGTAGTTTTCACTATACTGGGATTTTTGTTATCCCAGATGAACAGAGAGATGGCTCAGTGGTTAAGAGCACTGACTGTTCTTCCCTAGGTCCTGAATTCAATTTCCAGCAACTACATGGTAGTTCAGAGCCATCTGTAATGGGATCTGATGCCTTCTTCTGGTGGCTGAAGGGAACAATGATGTATGTATGTACAATGTTTTCTTAACATTTCGAAAGAATTCAGAGATTTCTGCCTTTGTTAAGCACAGATGATTAACTATTTGTAGAATCCTGCCCTGAAGTTATCATTTCCACTACACATGAGACTAACCTTGCCCTGTCCTAGGAGGACCCTCAACTTAGGAATCTCTCTATTTGTAAGCAAAAATAAATAAATAAATAGATAGATAGATAGATAGATAGATAGATAGATAGATAGATAGATAGGCAGACAGACAGACAGACAGACAGACAGACAGACAGACAGACAGACAGACAGATAGATAGATAGATAGATAGATAGATAGATAGATTTAAAAAAAACAGCTGAGTAGCATCTTCTGCCATCACCACTCCATAAATCTCTTTATCTCCTAGTTTTCTTACAAGGTGTCTCACAGTGCAGGTATTTTTGTTTCTTTAAATCTATGAAGCCCCTCATATAAATCGTATTGCACCCTTATTTTTTGCATGGTTAAGAAATTATATATTTCCAAACTACTGGAGGCTCACACCAGGGTTCTGTCCCAGGGGTAGTAACCCTCTCACTTTGTCCCCACCAAGGCCATACTTGGCTAGGCAGAAATCTATAAAGGAATATTTGCTTAGTACAAACCCTGCCCTGACACGGACGTAGCAAAACAAAGGCTGTACTCCTCAAATGGGACTCATGCCATGCAGCAGTTCTCTTTAGCTGCTTTTGAGTTTTATACCTGGATGCTAGGATCCTCGTAAAACCTTTTTAAATGTTTTGTTACCATTTATCTTTATTTTAATAACTATCAAAGGCTAATAATGTCTAAATCATTCATCCCAGATATGAAAAATAATCTGTAAAATAAAAAATAGTAGTAACATTATAATTATTAAATGCATTGCACAAGCCAGACATTGCTAAGCATTCTCAATCACTGGATTCAGTTAAGCCTCACTAAAAAGTTTTAGACAGGATTATTTCATCAGTGAGGGAACTGAGCACAGGTATAAGGGAGGCACAGTGTCTATAAGTGCTAAGTTTTAAATTCTGCTAATATGTCCTAGAGTTTACATTTTCAACCCATGCCTACAACTTCATATCATACATACTTTATATAGTCTTCCATGACAATCATGGCTAGAATACATAGTAGAGATAACTGCACACAGTTGAATATAAAATGTATAAATGAATAAACGAATGATCAAATGGTAACATAATACTATATGATAGACTCCAGACTTTGCAGCAGGCCTCAGGGTAATCACATAATCTCATGGGACTGGATAGGAAATCGGGACCCAGTCACTCAATCACACTATCACTAAATTTTCCAGACAACTGTCTCACAAGACCATTTTCTCATGATTTGCCCCTTTCTTCTTCAAGCAACATCTAAGTGATATTTGATGGTATTCATCAAGTCAAACCTCTTCACAGGATGTTTATACCTGAATGAAACATGATGAATTAGTTCACTATTCTCTTTTGTAAATATTGTCAAAGCATCTAGATACCTGATTGGAATGCTTGGCAAGGATTTGAAAGAGAGATGTCTAAGAAAAGTCCTTGTAAAGTTGTTACATTCCTCTACGTTTGGAATGCATTTCTGTATCCCAGATGGAGTCCTTTAGTGTCTACTCTCTAGTGCTCTTTCCACTATTAAGATCAAAGCTTTATGAAGAGGCATTCATGCACCCTTGACAACTAGGCCAAGGTAGGAATGGGGGAAACTCTGTATTGTGCTGGTCAACTTACTGTCCAGTTTACAGCTCAGAAAGATGAATGGCCTTATATATGAGACAAAGAGTCCATCTATGAGTGGGTACAAGATTATCATGGCCAGTTAACTATTCTGATCTCCTATAATTTCATTCACCATATGAGAAATATAATTTCAGTAAAACATTGCTTAACTTCTTTAAAGACATGTGCTCTTGAGAATTCAGTAGCTGCTTTGATCCTAATATTTCAAAAACACTGTCTGATAGTGCTAGAACAATCTGAAGAACCAAGGACTCAGATCTGGATGGAGATAATTTTGTCTTCTTATTATACCTAAAATTCTTTACTCTTCAGACAGTTATACAAATCAGATAAAGGAAATATTGGAAGGAGTAGAGACATTGTCTCTATGCTATGTCTAGATGAGGCCTAGGGTAGAAGGGGAAGATTTTTGAGTGCCCAGTCACTAAATTAGCCAAGACATTTTAAAAATACCTGGTGTGTGTGTGTGTGTGATATATATGTGTGTGTGTGTGTGTGTGTGTGTGTGTGTGTGTGTGTGTGTGTGTATGCATGTGTGAAAGATTTTTCAATTTATGGATCCAATATAGCTCCTAGGTGAGTGTACACATGTGACCATCCAGGAACACAAAGCAGGTAGCCAAAACTCCCACCACAGTAAGGATATTAATGATATAACACTACCACCAAATGCACACATGCATACCTTCATACATACACACCTTAAAGTAATTCTAATTTTTAAACAACATATAGGTGATATTTTATGAGTTAACACTTAGCAAATATTATAACCTGGTGAAGAGTTAATACAAACAACTACATATACTCAAGTGGCACCATATAAAATTAGGTGAGTGTTGTTGATTTTAAGAGTAAAGCAAAGCCGCTTCTCGCTTTCATCTTTATGTTTTTCTGCCACCCTCTGTAATCTGAATGTATACATGCACAGGTGTCAGCCAAAGAATCAAACTACCTCAAGCATCTTAAACCCTTGATGGTTTTTCTTTTTACACTATTCATTATAATGAATCCTGCATTAAAATTTTTTCTGAGAAGACTTTTGAGTACTTGGGTATTTTGAAACCATTAGAATGGATCCTGGTAAAGACAGATATGAAGGGAGGGATATCTGGAAAGGGGAAGGCATTTGAAAAGTCAATAAAGAAAATATTCAATTAAAAAACAATAAAAACAAAACTAAAATATAAAATAAAAACTGCTTTTTGAAACTTGTTCTTATGTTGAAAAAAAATCTCCCCAAACCTTTTGCATATCTTTGAGTTTTTATGACAAAGAAACAGTTTTATTGAAAATGAATAAAAATATCATAATCTCAGTGCAACAGAAAAGCTAAAGCAAATTGTAGTCTAATTTGAACATGAACAAGTGCAGAAAATAAACTTTAGTGAAATCACTGAGAACTTTGCAGAAATACAATCTATGTACAAACTTAAGTTATTATTACTAAAACAGTCTGAAGCATTGCTTTTCCAATTTCACAAAAATTAATTAAACATTGTATTCTTTCTCCTTTTGTACTTGCATATATTTTTCTTAGCATGCTGACATGAAAGGTCTCACAGTAAAAAGTTTTCCCATCCATCTTCCTTTAGCATTTATTTGACTTCATGACCTCAGAGATGTCACAGATGGTAGCAGGACTCTTACAAGGGTATAATTTGTTTATTTAAACGTGCATACACACTGCTGCTGGCAAGAAAAAGGTGGGGAATCTGTATGCATTCTCAGTGTCTAGTTACAACTTTCTATTAGTGGGAGATAAGAAATTATATGATTGGGAACATGCATGTGAGCATGTGTGTGTGTGTGTATGTGTGTGTGTGTGTGTGTGTGTGTGTGTGTGTGTGTGTGTGTGTGTTTGCACACATGTATGTGTTGCTTGATTATGCATGGCAGAGGTCAGTGTCCAAGATCCTCCTCAGTTATTCTCCGCCTTTAGTTTTTGGAACAGTATCTCTGTTTCTGAACCTGGGACTAACCATTTTTATTAGACATCCAACAATATTCTGCCTGCGTATAACTCTATTGTCATGGGAAGAATTCCTGGCTATGTTATTTGATGAGTTGATGAGATCCAGGATAGCCAGGGCTACAAAGAGAAACCCTGTCTCGAAAAACCAAAAAAAACAAAAATAAAAATAAATAAACAAATAAATAAATATTTTTTTTTTTCTGAAGCATGGGTAAAACAGTAAAGTAGATCTGAACATAAAGAGAATGGTGAATAGAAATCATCCCTGCTTCCCACAGAGTGTAATGAGTGCCACAGTTTAAAGTGACAGGTAAGAAATAACCATGCCTTAATAAGGAATGGAGCCTGGAAAATGTACGCATGGCTACTTTTGCAATGTACATATCGTGATGAAACAATGACAAATGCTGAGAACATAATTAATCATAACATATTACCCAGATTTGACAATCTCAGTAATTGTCTCTCTGATAGCAAGGGATATTAGCTTAACACTAAAAACTTGTACTGGTGGCTAGTGGTAAAGATAAAGTGAAATCTGGCTCTGAACTAATGACATTGAGCTCATAATGGCAGCACTTACAGCTCATTTCAAGTCGGAAGAAGTCTTTACTGCTAAGGTTTTCTAGAAATACTCCAGATAAAGCGGTGGTCTTAAAATAGAATGAAATAGCAGTGCTGAATTCCTCATGGAAGGTAGGAAAGTAGAGTTAAGAAGCTTCAGTAGAAAACAAGACGGCATTCCAGACGTGTCCTGTGAAGCACAGACACTAACAATTTGTTTTCAATGTGGTATGAAAAAGCAATGGGCTTGTGGGTAATTTTCAAAACTAAGAGGACACTGAAGGGAAAAATGATAAGGGAACCAAATAGTTTGTGTTCCTGCAATTGAGATGAAGGGCCAGTTGATGGTAAGGTCACCATAGCAACGTAAGCGGCCAATTTTCCAAGCAGCTTCTAAGTTTGATTTGTTGGTATCAGTTATAATTCTTTGAGTTACAGGCAAGTGATCTTTGAGGGAAAGAAAAGCAGTATCTTTTTCCCTGCAAGACATAAATTTAAGGGAGGGGTGAAAGGTAAAATGTAGATTATGCTAAAACCCCTCTGTTTTCAATGGAGTATTATCTGCAGTGATAATGTGACATTATACACCACTTCATTTTCCTATAAAAGAAGATCTTCTATGTGAGGAACTAACTTGAAAACAGACATCACAAAGGAACTTGAATTGAATGCATCCTGGCTTGTATTGAAAAGAGCTTAATAGAAGGTCTTTTATTGGGGAGACTGTTTGAATAGTTGGAATTCTGATTTCAGAACCAATGGCCTGCATCAAACACCAATAGATTTTATATCTTCCATAAATGTGCTTGCAGGAGCACAGGTAGTTGCTTGCAAGAGCACAAAGATCACAGTGCTGATCATAGCCAAGAGGACCGAAATTCTCACCGCAGTGTTTATGTGACACTAAACATCAATTCACATTCCTGTAAAAGAAGATATTCCATCTGAGGAACTAACTTGAATACAGACATCATCAATCCCTTTCAAAACTCACTCAAAGGACTTGGATGAACCACCTGCCAACAGGTTTTAATCTGGTTTGAATGTTCCAAATCATATTTTAAGTTGTGTAAAAATGAATTTCTATAGTTAATTGGCTGCTTTTTGCTTCTTTAGAAAGATCTTGCTGGTTTATTGTTCCCACTTTGTGCTTGTTTATTATGCAAATATGGAATTATCGAGTTTTATTTTGTCCTTCAGAATCCATGTGGAGATGACACCACTTGGCAGAACATAAAATTAAAAGTGTAAACCTGATATAGTGTTGTTGTTGAGATGGCAGTACAATATGTTTTGTGTGTGAGGAAGGAGACCTGAGTCTGGATCTTCTGTAGCTTCACAAAACAAACCTACTTTTGTGGTACTTAACCTTTTTTGGTTTTAGTTAGATTATTTTCTTTATTTACATTTCAAATGTTATTCCCTTTCCTAGTTTCCCCTTTGAAAAATTCCCTTTTGGGCTAGGTAAGTGGAGACAGGCAGATACCTGGGACCTGCTAGCCATCTAATGTGGACAAATTACTGAGCTCCAGCCCAATGAGAATCCTTGCCTCAAAAATAAGATGTACTTTATAGTAACTGAAGAATAACAACAGAATCTGACTTCTGGCTTCCACATATACATCTATACATGTTCATATGAACCTATACGAAATAATAAAAATGTGCATGCATATAACCCATACACACACCAGGAAGAAGTAAAAGAAGTCTAGGGGGTGGGTGTTATCCAAGCACATAGTATTCATATATGATATTTTCAAAAAATAAATAAAAATGTTTTAAATAAATAATACAAATTAAATTAAAATAAATAAATTGCCATTGACTGTATACTTCCATACAGATATATGCAGGGACAGGTCTGATATTTGGACTCACAATTTGCCTATGTCATTTTTGTTTTCCACTATGTCTATTTACAAATGTTGAAACCGCTTTAGACACACTGAGGAGTTTCCTAGGATCACAGAATAGAAAGGGTAGGAACCAAGTCACTGTTTTGCCTTCTCTAGAAGCTGCCTAACGTTTGAAAATACATGTTAGACCTAATAGCTACTAGCTGTGTAGGGTGTGAGAATTGTATCTTCTAGAGGATCAAATGAGATATGCAGCTGCTGGGCACAGTCTCTAGTCCGTGATAAACCTCCAAAGCTAGTCTAGCCAACACTTATTTTACTTTTCTTCTTTGTACCTGAACTATTCTATGTCCTCGGGAGAGACAACTTTTTTCAAAGTTATCCAGATATGATCCTTGACTGGACACTTTTACTGCACAGTACATGTAGAAAATTAAATTTTAAGATTTAGAGTTGAGCTCGTGAGATTTGGAGAAAGACACTCAAATTTGTCTAGGTTATAAATAAATCAAATATCCACCTGAACTCTTCCCCTACACCCCTATTAGAAAAGCATAATATTAATAACTGTTTGTGTTTAGAAGACATTCCAATTATAATATTTTTTATTATTAGATATTTTCATTTACATTTCAAACGTTATCCCCTTTCCCATTTTCCTCTCTGAAAATCCACTATCCCACCCCCCTCGCCCTACTCCCCAACCTGCCTAAGGAAGAAAAACTATTCTCACAATAAAAGAGCCTCTGATTCTTTTCTGGAATCACCATCCCTAACCTTAAGCTGTACTACAGAGCAATTGTGATAAAAACTTCATGGTACTGGTACAATGATAGACAGGTAGATCAATGGAATTGAATTGAGCACTTAGAAATGAACCCACACATCTAGGTCACTTGATCTTTGACAAAGGGTCTAAAACCATACAGTGGAAATTAGACAGCATTTTCAACAAATGGTACTGGCTAAACTGGTGATTAGCATGTAGAAGAATGTGAATTGATCCATTCTTATCTCCTTGTACAAAGCTCAAGTCTAAATGAAGCAAGGAACTGCACATAGAAACAGAGACACTGATACTTATAGAGGAGAAAGTGGGGAAGAGCCTGGAAGATATGTGCACAGGGGAAAAATTCTTGAACAGAACAGCAATAGCTTGTGCTGTAAGATCAAGAATCAANAAATGGGACCTCACAAAATTGCAAAGCTTCTGTAAGGCAAAGGACATGGTCAATAAGACAAAACAGCAACTTACAGATTGGGAAAAGATCTTTACCATTCTAATCTGTCAGGGGGCAAATATCCAATATATATCAAGAAATTGGACTCCAGAAAAGCAAATAACCTTATTAAAAATGAGGTACCGTGCTAAAGAAAGAATTCTCAACTAAGGAATACTGAATGGCTGAAAAGCACCTAAAGAAATGTTCAACATCCTTAATCATCAGGGTATTGAAAATCAAACCAACACTGAGATTTCAACTCACATCAGTCATAATGGCTAAGATCAAAAACTCAGGTGACATCAGATGCTGGCAAGGATGTGGAGAGAGAGAAAAACACTACATTGCTGGTGGCACTGTAAGCTGGTATAACCACCCTGGAAATCAGTTTGGTGGCTCCTCAGAAAAATTGACATAGTACTACCGGAAGATCCAGTAATATCAATCCTGGCCATATAACCAGAAGATGATCCAACTTGTGATAAGGACACATGCTCCACTATGTTAATAGCATCCTTATTTATAATAGCGAGAAGCTGGAAAGAACTCAGATGTTCCTCAACAGAAGAATGGTTATAGAAATTGTGGTACATTTACACAATGGAGTACTACTCATCTATAAAAACAATGAATTTATGAAATTCTTAGACAAATGGATGGATCTGGTGAATTTCATCTTGAATGAGGTAACCCAATCACAAAGGAACACACATGATAAGCACTCAGTGATAAGTGGATATTAGCCCAGAACTTCAGAATACCCAAGATACAATTTGCAAAGCACATGAAACTCAAGAAGAAGGAATACCAAAGTGTGAATACTTTGATCCTTCTTAGAAGGGGGAACAAAATTTCTATGGAATGAGTTACAGAGACAAAGTTCAGAGCAGAGACTGAAGGAATGACCATCTAATTATAAGATTTTATTTCAGCTAAAAAGTACATGCATTCATGTTTTACACACAGAGAGAGTAATTCTCCATTTAGTTCCAATGCATTTACAAGTAGAAATCATAAAGCTCAGCTTAAATACCTGCAGAGGGGTAAAGAAAGAGTATGTACTACCTCCTGAAGGAACCATGAGATGCTAGGTGGGGCTAATTTTACCTATGTTTTTAAATATGCTGTGTTCTGAATTATGTCTATTAATACTTGTGTTTTTCTTGGGCACCATGGCATCTTGTCTACATTCCTTTAATGCCCTTGTGTAGAGGGTGTTTCAGATGCTAAGGTCTTCTTCCCCAATTGGTACTTGATCCATTAATAAAGGTGCCAGGAGCAAGTTCCTGGGTGGAAGGAAAGAGGTGCAGCTTCAGGTTTCCCAGAGAAGGTGAGGCAATGCAGAGAGAGGAAAAGAGATTTCACCATGCTTCAGAGGAATAAAAGGCCACCAGTTATCTAGGGTAGAGTGAGTGACTATCAGCCACTTTCCCAAGTGGACCTGGGCTAGCAAATAAAACATAGAGAAAGATTAGAGTGTTGAGCTGGGATTAAGTGTAACTGAGCAACTAAACTTGAGGGCATATTTAGGGTAGTGAGCTAAGAATATTGGGAAGCAACCAGCTTCTGAGCCAAGAAGGTGGATTGGAAATAACCTAATATGTTTGTGTGTATGTTTCATTCACAAATGCAAGGGAACCAGGGCAGGGTGGGTAGCACTGTCTGCCTAGAGCATAATGCTGGATATAAAAACGTACATGCACCATCCTTGCATCAGCATATTGGCCTACAAATGAAAGCACAATAAGGAGAAAGAAGTTTTGCCAAATAACATAGGAAATTTTATATTTGGGTTGATGATATATCTCAGATTACCAGAATTTTCTATGAAAACTTTAAGCGATATAAATAATCCAGGATCCTTCCAAGAGAATAATGTTTTTCACAGATAACTGGGTCTTCTGAGAACAATTAACAAAGAAGATAATCCACCAGGCCAACCCGGTGAAACTTTCTATTGAAACTCCTTTCTCAGCAATTCTAGGTTATGGAAAGTTGATGTCTAAAACTAAAAACCACTCTGCTGAATATGACTTATTTATAGCAATGAATAAAGATGTGCCTAAGTCACCTTCATCTAAGAAATATTGAGTCACAATTTTGTGCCATACCAACTGTTACTTTTGTCTTTTAATCTCATTAAACTCTGACTGACACTGATGGTATCCACAAAGGCATTTACTTCTGGCACTGCTGGACATTTCTGTTTTCACATCTAAATTTTGTCCAGCAGATCACAATTCTATAACCCATTTATACCTCAGAGTATAGGATGCATAATTGAATTATCAAATTGTGAACTCAAAAATGGATTCCCAATTTTTAGCACACCATTGCACTCTGATATCCCATTGGCAAAGAGCAAGTCCTCCTGATAGGAAGCTGGTATATCACCATGAGTTTACTCTCTTCTCCAGACATTTTTGCATGCATGGAAAGAGCATGAAGTCCTTGAGCTGCCCTTTGTACATTTTCAGGTGACTATCCCATTCTATTCCCAGAGGTTTTCTCCACATGGAACACAATTCAATTGATTAGGATTCAGGTTGCTAATTTGCAATCATTTTGAGACTGATTCTCTAAGATTCTACCTCAGTCATCTTGGCAGATGCTATGGAAGGTCACAGCCTCCCCAGTTACACACTCAGAGCTCTGTTGTTTTATTCCTGCACAGCAGATCCATCCCTGTATGGTAAACTTACCAGAAGCAGAGTTTTGAGGTATTTCAGAATTTCAAAACTATCTCTTTACTCCACCCAGGATTTGATAGTTAAACAAGATTTTATTAGGCTGCCATGGTAGTTCTTTCTTAACATCAATCCTTTAATTTCACACACATGTTTATCTATAGGTTTTATAAATATAAATTTTATATACAAAGCAATGTTGCTGTTTATATATACCTTAGGGCTTTGTAATATTACAATAAATAAAAATACAAATAGCTACATACTTTCTCAAAACTGGTGACATGCCTCATCTGATAGAGGTGAAGATTATTTGCTAGCTCAGCTAGCCCTCTCTAGAGATAGCTACTCCTTCTTTTCCCATTTTTAAAAATAATATCAGGTCCTGGAACCCCAAGAGACTGAATGATTTATATCCTTTCGTTAATAAATGAGAAATGTAGGATTTGATTATCCTGTAGTTAGCATCTAGAGTATGGCAGTGCTACCGGGGGGAGGGGGGAAGAAACAACTGTATGTGATAGATGCATTGTCAGCTTGCAATATCAGTGCTGTAGATGTGCAAAGAAGATGGGATAAGCCCTTTTCCTTGTGCACAAAAATATTTATGTACTTTAAGCACACAGTCATTGGGATTGTCTGAAGTCAGCCATGTACTTTTCCATGGACTGTGGAAGAATAAGAAAAAAAGAGAAGACATAAAGAAGGAAAGGAGGAGCAGATTGTCCCATCAGATCTGTTCTGTGCTTCAGCTAATCAATGCCCCCAGAAAATTCTCAGCAAGAAGAGGCTGACAGGAATGTCTCTGGGTGTGGCCAAGCATGACTCTGGTGAAGGTTAACTAACTCTCTTCCCTTTATTGACTAAACCTTCATCATAGCACCAAGTTACCTTCCTTCATGCTATGATGAAGGTTAATTTTGTTCAAGGGTACCATTCATCATGGTGCCAGGAGCTTTTGGCAACTGGTAACAGTCCTCTCAGATGTAAAGAGGTGAATGATGGTGTTCAATTCCCTCTTTCCTTTTTACTCAGTCTGGAGTACCAGGATATGGAATGGTCTTTACCTCTCAGTTCATCTCATTGACCTAATCATGCTTATCTCCTCATTGATTACAGTTCCTGTCCAGTTGGACATCTGTGTTGAACATCATATACCTATTCTGTTCTCTCAATGGGTGGTCAATTCTCCACATGTTCTGCATGGCCAAAGCCTGGGTATTGGCTCTGTGAGAATTTGTGTAATGACTAATGTCTCTTCAGTCATTTTGCTATCCCATTTGGTAATGAGCACCCCACCATCCCACTCTCAACACAGAGGTGAATTTCAGTTTTCTACCTTGTTCACTCTCCTAGAAGGAGCCTCTTGCTCATGGTTGGGTAAGAAACTATAATTAAATTCAGTGGCAACAGAAACAAGGGAGACATGAAAGTAAAAGGAGCTTAGATGAGCACCAATAGGAATGGGGCCAGGAAAATAAACAGGAATGAAAAATTATAGAAACACATAGAAACATATGAAACTATCAAATGATAAAAATGAAGACCTTTTGCACATGGAATAGATACATGAGGATTCAAAGTACTAGTAAGATGAAAACTTCTTTTTAGTCATGTATTCTGAAGTCTCTGGATATCTTATAATAAAGGTGTATTTTTAAATATACATTATAATTACAAATTCAGGAAAAATAACCTCACCTGTAACCTCATGTATATAACCTTAAAACCGTATGTATAATTTAAAATGTGGGAGAGCAGAAATTAGAACTGCATGAAGTTTGCAGAGCAGATAAGGGACACAAAGGGCTCAGCTTGTAGTTCAGTTATGAGTATGAGCTGCATATAGCACTAATCCCTGTGTGACGTTTCTAAGTAGTAGCTCTTCACATTGTTTCTAAAGACAGGGCCTCCCCAAGACCTGGAACTTGCAGGTTTGGCTAAGTTTCACAGATCACTAGTCCTTGGTGGGTTTGTAGGACTTGACAGGTGAAAAATAGAGAGAAAACTCAGTGTACATCTTCAGTGTCTGTGTGCATTTGTGTGTGTGTGTGTGTGTGTGTGTGTGTGTGTGTGTGTGTGTGTGTGTGTAATGAATATATGAGTTCAGCTGTGTGCATGGATGTACATGTGTGAGTACTTGTGAACAAATCTTCATATTCTTGGAGGTCTCCTTCTTGCCCAGACCTTGTTGTGTACTCACTGACTCATTATTGGAATAACGAGTGCTAATTATGATGGCTCTCTCATTTTACATGAGTTCTAGAGACCAGACTCAGGTCCTTGTGCTTATCCTATACCCACCCCCACCCCTGCTCCCCTACCCACCCACTCCCACTACTTGGCCCAGGCCTTCCCTTGTGCTGGGTCATATAAAGTTTGCAAGAC